>NC_137870.1:2726559-2731559 GCF_963924005.1 Protomyctophum bolini | reverse complement strand
TTCATTAGAGCGCATTGAACCGTGTATGTGGAACCGAACGGTTCGGTTTTCGGTTGAAAACCGTTGCACCCCTAGTATATACAGTAGTGCACCAGCTGTGCGTGGGGAAATACAATAATTACATCCTCAGTGGAAATGGAATAGGAATGAGAATGTTTGTCCTTTTGAAAAGGAATACAGAGCCCATGCTTCTTGGCTCCTCTCTGCACCATGGTGGTTCCACCAACGTTTTAGGAATTTCTTGGATTTATCTGGTAGATTGTTTTAAAAATATATATATTTTCTTCTTTTATGTAAAAAAAATAATATTTTGAAAAAAATATGTTTGTGTAGGAAAGTTTAACAGGAAAAGACTCGCTCACCGTATAGAAAAATAAGTAAAACTCCTTAGACTGAGACTTATAGACAAATATTTTTTATTTTATTTTATCATGCTCATAGTGCAATTAAAAAGCAAACGCTTCGGTCCTCCTCAGACCTTCGTCAGTGATCTATGGTTTTTCACAGACAAAGAACTTACTCTTAAAGGCGCAGTGAAACGGAAATGGTGAACAACATGAAAATGGTGTTTCCACATGAAACACCGGTCTGAAGTTTCTGAACCAATCAGAGTGTCGCATCCCTTCAGGCGATGGGACGGTAGCTAGGGACGGTGGCTAATGCTATGCGCAACAGCGTGGTGTTTGTTTATAAATCAGACGGTCGCCCAGCACAACCAGTTTACTGTTATGTGGCTTATTTCTACCCTATAATGTTTTCAGAAACATATTTTAGCGTGATGATTAAGTTGAAACCGAGTAATACACTGTCTGAATGTTATCTTGAATGGAAATAAAAACGGAGAAATCTGTAATCAGAAACAGCTGTGTTGCATGGATGCGCAGACATGGGGAATTAAACATGTGAGCTTCATTTTTATTGGCTTTTATCGATGTGTATCTCTACACGTCATCACGCAGCACGTTTTCGTTTTAATAAATAAATAATACAATCGTTTTTATGGACCTTTGATATAAAAACACACAGAAATGAGAATTTTCCCATTGTTTTGGCATCCATTGTTAGGTATGCCCATATGATGACCACGGATATGGTCTAAAAGTGTGAAAAATGTATTTTTCATTTCACTGCGCCTTTAAACAGCTCCAAAACAAACAATACAGCTCAGGTGCTGAGGATTACTAATTGGTGACATCACCCGATTGTGGGCGTGGACATTACAGAAAGGATTATACAAAATCACAGTTATATAGGAAACAATTATATTGCATACATCACATGTTGACAGACTTATACAATGTGTAGGAAAAGAAAATGGACACACAAATGCGTCCCGAACCACAGTTTGGGAAACATTCCTCTCCACACACTGATAACCAATCTGAAGCACCAAATGGATTCACATGCCCAGGACGTCCCCCTGGGTCCCTCCTGCAGACACCTTCCCATCTCCTCCTGTTCAATGTTAACCCATTCTGACCTGAGATCAGATTCTAAAAAAATGTCTTTATACATCCTGACAGTTTTCCATTCTGACCTGAGATCAGATTCTAAAAAAATGTCTTTATACATCCTGACAGTTTTCCATTCTGACCTGAGATCAGATTCTAAAAAATGTCTTTATACATCCTGACAGTTTTCCATTCTGACCTGAGATCAGATTCTAAAAAATGTCTTTATACATCCTGACAGTTTTCCATTCTGACCTGAGATCAGATTCTAAAAATGTCTTCTTCTACGTCAGTCGCTCTTCGATTTTTCAAAAAATAGCTAAAGCACAACGTAAATAATGCTAACACCCAAAAGGGGTTCTCGCCTAAAATGGGTTAATGGACCTGTTTGTTGCTTACAGATTTGGGGGCCAGGACAAGACCTTCTATCTCTCTCATCATGTCTGTCTAAGAAAAGGACGATATATTGAACCATTCCAGGGCAGACGACGTGTCTGAAGTCTTAATTCCTTTCCAAACCATGAACACGGTATTGAAGAATGATATTACATATTCATCCCATTGTATTTTTGTCCAAAGTGAAAAGTATAATTTGTCCCAAAGTGTATAAGAGTATAAAGTGAAATATAATAATACATGGGGACAAAACGGTTCTTTCAATTGCAGTTGAATCGTGAAAAAAAAGGCCTCATGGCGGCCATCACCATTCTCCTCACTCCATTGAGTTTCACTAATATTCACCAACCGTATGCCGTTAGTCATTAGTTAGCAATTCCCAGACAGGAGCCAATCTTTTTAATCTTTTGTTGTTTTTGGCAGCAAATTTCTGTTTTAGTTTTAGTCATAGTCTCCTGAATAGTTTTCACTTAGTCTTGGTCACATTTTAGTCACCTGGAATGTATTAGTGTTAGTCTAGTTTTAGTCGACTAAATGTCATAAGATTTTAGTCGACTAAATCTACAGGTGATTTAGTCGACTAAAATGTATTTTTGCGGGCCTTGTTGCCGTCATAATGACTTATTTTACACTTGCTGAAAATAGCCGATCTACAAGCGCGCGTTGTGAGCTTGTAGATCTGCTATTTTCAGCATGCAACCAAGTGTAAAATGACTTGTACTGGATCTCTTGGCCACTAGTCCCTTCCTAACATTTTAGTCTAGTTTTAATTTGTTGACGAAATTGTCAGTATATTTAGTCTTAGTTTTAGTCATCATAGCTTAGTTTTTATTTAGTTTCCATTTAGTTTTCTTCAGTGCAAAAGGTGTCCTGGAGTCAGGTGTATACATGGCGAGGGACCGGCCTGACATACTATCTCCTATGGGTCTGTAATGCTTTTTTACAGAGGGAGGCGTTAACATGCCATACTGTATATAGTGTATACAGTAACATTTTTATAGCCCGCTTTTCTATGGACAGAGTGCTTTATACTCAAAGCACTTATGAATGGTCCATCCATTCATTTATACATTCATTCATTCTTCAATTTCCCCTCCGGGGAATAATAAAGTATATCTCATCTCATCTCCATCTGAACCCCTTTTGGTGTTATAGCATTATGTTATGCTTTAGCTATTGAAAAATAGCAGATCTACAAGCTCGTAGTCGCAAAATCAAAGAATGACTGACATATAAACAGCTTTTTCAGAAAACTTTCAGGATGTAGAAGACATTTTTTAAATCTGATCTCAGGTCAGAATGGAAAACTGTCAGGATGTAGAAGACATTTTTGACTCATGATGACTTTGATGCATTTGATGTATTGCCATGTTTGTCTTGCTTACTGTAAATCGCTCTGGATATACAGAGAGTTTGCCAAATGCCTGAATTGTAAATGGTCTCCCCTCTCTGATTCTGTTAAGCAGTTTGTCACCAGTTCACAAAGCTTAGCTCTTTATCGTCTACTGCTCAATCCTCTCTCTCTCTCTCTCTCTCTCTCTCTCTCTCTCTCTCTCTCTCTCTCTCTCTCTCTCTCTCTCTCTCTCTCTCTCAATGACTGGATGATGTCATTGTGACATGGTGTAGTTGTTTATGGATGTGTAGCCTACTGTATGTGTATTGCGGTTTTGCATATTATGATTCTGAATAAGCGTTTAGTCAAATTGCCGTAGCCCACAGCACGAGCAGCGTACTGTATAGACTAGTCCCCAGATGCCAAAAGCCTGAAGCCTGTAAGGCATTCTCCAGGAAAAGTACTTCATGTGTTGTTTGTTTCTACTGTACATGATTTTTATGTGTGCCGAATGCGTTTCTGATGTATATGCCGAGTGATACGAGTCGGAAATTGAGTAGTTAGCGTAATTAATCACAAAAAAACTGTAAATGGGCTTTAATTCTGATACATAATTGTGCTTAATGTGTTGTTTGTTTCTGCATGATTTGTATGTGCTGAATCTATTTCTGCCGTATATATGCCGAGTGATATGAGTCACCGTTTTGTCAGAAATTGTGATTCATTATTGCTATATGAATTACTCAATTTTGGATTGGGGGTAAGTCCCTGCGACATACTAGCGTCATGTCCAGGGGGTGTACTTGTACATCAAGCTGCCTCACGATACAGAAACAGGAGATATAGGGCCCCATTTTCGTCACCGCTAAACCCCTTATCCCTAAACTTATTTGCCTTTTTTTCTTTTTTACTATTTTGAAAAACATTTTCGAATAGTTCAACTAGCCAATCTACATTGACACGTTGTGAGCTTGTAGACTGGCTATTTTAACTATTCAAAAATGTTTTGCAAAATAGTTAAAAAAAAGGCAAAGACGTTTAGGGATAAGGGGTTTAGCGGGCCTCAAGACTACTACTCTGATCAAACTGACACCGTATCAATCGGCATGTACGGCAGAAATGGATTCAGCTCATAAAAATCATATAGAAACAACACATTAAGTATTTTTCTGCAAGAATGCCTACAGGGTCATTTTCGGAAAGGTTTTTGAGTGGTGCAACCACTCCCTTATACGGAGCTATGTGTGTGGGTGGCTGGGTGGCTGGATGCGTCTGAGCACGAAAACAGCATGGTTGTTTTTCACCACCTGTGCGCAACCTCAGGTGTGCCAGTACAGTACAGTGACAGTATAGTACAGTACAGTACAGTGACAGTACAGTAGAGGGACCCCCACACGGCAACTCTGTCATTTCACAATCGTTTCGGACGCGGGGCGGCTCGCCGGAATCGTGCCGGCACCGGCACCCTGTGGGTCATGCTTTTGTGCGTTTTGAAAATGTTTTTAAATGATAATAATAATAATATACAGTAATAACAATGACAAAAAATATAAAGGGAGCCATACTAATATCACCACATGGGAGGACACCATACAGTGTACAATCATAATGCATGATTTTAATGATTTATGCATGAGCCACACGTCGTGAGTATCTATCAGGACAGAAAACGAAGATGCAATATTGATGACATGAGGTTTTAAGTGCGGTTCACCTGCACCCAAATGGCTTATTCTCCTCTTCATTTCCATTTACAGCAGCAGCTTCTCTGCGCCACAAATCTTCATTTATCAGCAAACAGTCTTGAAACCCTGTATGGC
>NC_137870.1:2711559-2724059 GCF_963924005.1 Protomyctophum bolini | reverse complement strand
TTGAGGGGGAACCGTTCACCCTGCACGGTGAGCACTATAACAGACAGAAGTCTGTTGAGGGGGAACCGGTCACCCTGCACGGTGAGCCCTATAACAGACAGAAGTCTGTTGAGGGGGAACCGGGTTTACCCTGCACGGTGAGCCCTATAACAGACAGAAGTCTGTTGAGGGGGAAACCGGTTCACCCTGCACGGTGAGCCCTATAACAGACAGAAGTCTGTTGAGGGGGAACCGGTTTACCCTGCACGGTGAGCCCTATAACAGACAGAAGCCCTATATAACAGACAGAAGTCTGTTGAGGGGAAAGCTTCAGTCATGATGTACACAATAAGTCTTCACCAGCAGCAGCAGCACAACCTCTAATTTGCAGAAGAAAAGGGCCACAGTATAGTCATTGAGAACGCAGTGATTGCGAACGCAGTGAGCACTTACTATGAGACCTAGCAGATCATGTCTGTCTGTCTGTGTGTCTGTCCCGCTATACGTCCAAATATGGAGTGTGTTGCATCAGCAATCACTCAGCTCCATATATGGGCACAAAAAGGGGCCAGGTCCACTTATACAGTAACAGCGGACAGACACACAGACATGCTCTGCAGGGTCTCAGCTGCGTTCGCTTCCCGCGTTTGCGCGTCTTACCCGGAGCTGAGGAGGAGCCCCTCTTATTAGCGCCGGCATGATGTCGGGGTCCACTTCATCTCTTGACATAATGGTGAGTGACAGCTGTGACATGGAGAAGGACTCCCCGGAGAGCAGCCTCTCTCCGTTGGGTCTCCTGGGGTTGGCCGTTTAACCCATTCTGGGCCGGAACCCCTTTGGCATCATGTTATGCTTTTAGCTATTGAAAAATAGCAGATCTACAAGCTCGTAGCGCGCCACCGAGTGGCGCGCTATGAGCTTGTAGATCTGCTATTTTTTGAAAAATCGAAGAGCGACTGACATAGAAAACATGTTTTTTTTTTAATCTGATCTCAGGTCAGAATGGAAAACTGTCAGGATGTATAAGACATTTTTAGAATCTGATCTCGGGTCAGAATGGAAAACTGTCCGGATGTAGAAGACATTTTTAGAATCTGATCTCAGGTCAGAATGGGTTAAGCGGGGGGGAGCCTCAGGTGTGACCGGTCCTCTCTGTGTGTTGAAGACTCAATCTGCTGCTGCACTCTTACATATACGGCCTCCACATGTCAGTCCTTCATCAGACTTCACTTTTAACTCTTTTATACTGTTATGGCAGTGCTTCCCCCCCCCCCCCAAACCTTTTCATGTCAAGGACCCCCCAAATTGGCCCCGTGGACCCCCCCCTAGGGACCCTAGTGTGTTAGTATATGAAGCACTCCCATGCAGTCTGTCAACATTGCATATAGTTTTTTAAGTCCTGTTTGTTGTCGTGGGGCATTTCTGAATTGCCTGCTTATGTGTTCCGGTAGTATATATATATATATATATATATATATATATATATATATATATATATATATATTGCAGCAAAGCCTTTTCAGTAGAGATGCACCGATCGATCGGCCCTCCCCGATCGATCGGGCCCGATCACGTCATTTTCAAAAGATCGGGATCGGGAAAAAAATATCGGGAAATATTTATTTATTAAATATTTTTTATTTTTATTTTTATTAAATCTTTCATAATTGTATTTAACGTTACAGAAGAAACGTGACCATCTATAAGTCTTAAAGTCATCCTCCCGAGTCTTTTGTTTTGTTTTTTTAATACAGATTGGTTCATAATAACAACAAAACATCCTCCTCTGAGTCGAAACAGCCTCTTGCTGCTGCTCCTAGGAAAACTTGTTGCACGACAGTGACGTTGGCCCTAAACAGCAGATCTGCAAGCTCACAAAGAGTTGCTTTCGCAACGCGCTGTGATCTTGTAGATTTGCTATTGGGCGACGAATGGCGACGTTCGTGTAACTTGCGTGGCTAGTAGGCTAATAGCAGAAAGCTAACGACAACAAGCGGCAGCGGCTGCACTGAAACAACCGACGCTTAAAGCGACTTTTAAAAAGAAGGAACCACAGAGAGAGAGAGAGAGAGAGATGATGAGGAGAATCCAGCCCTCGTAAAGACCACTCGGTGGAATAATTATTGATCGTCATACACAGAGACACACACAGCGGAGTAACCTCGAATCAACAGGCTTTCTAAGCACCGTCTTGTTCAGATCTGCTTCTGCATCTGCACTCGCTGTTTGAGTGCTAAAAAGGGAGAGAGAGAGCAAAAACAACTCGTTGTTGTTGCTCTGTCCACCCGGAGCAGGAGAAGAACATTCCGTCTGAAAAGTCCCAACAAAATACTCTATGTCCAATCCATGACTGTAGATAGAAACCCTTCTTCTAATAATATAAGCATAATATCTCATGCAGAGATCTTTATTGTAAACTTTTGTAAATGTTTTCTGTGCGACACGGAATCCCTCCTCTCCCCAGTGAGCTCTCCTCTCCTCCCTGCATGTTGCTGCGACTCTGCACCACGTGTGAGCGCATAGGTGCATTGTTTTTTCCCTTGAACATAATGATGAGGCACATTAAAATAGCAATATAAGGTTTTTTTCCCCCCTTTAAATAATGAAAAGGCAGAAATGTCTAATAAAAGAATATATGCTAAAAAAAGAATAAAAGATAATGCTATAAATAAACTTTTTGAGTGGTGCAAGCCAGTCCCTTGGACTTATGTGTGTGGGTGCCTGCCTGGCTGGCTGTGTATGAGCATGGAAAACAGCATGGTTGTTTTTTCACCACCTGTGTGCAACCTAACACACGCACACAAACACATGCCCATATTAACTGTATATGATGATTTCGTGTGTGCCAGTACAGTACAGTAGAGGGTACAGTAGAGGGACCGGCACACAGTAACTCTGTCATTTCTCAACCGTTTCGGACACGGGCTGGTGGCAGTTCGGAACCGTTTTAGTCCCTTTTTTTTTCTTACTGCATTGCCAAAATGTATCTGATCGGGAAGAATTATCGGAAATGATCGGAATTGTATCGGGAGCAAAAAAAAGTGATCGGATCGGGAAATATCGGGATCGGCAGATACTCAAACTCAAATGATCGGGATCGGATCGGGAGCAAAAAAACGTGATCGGGTGCATCTCTACTTTTCAGAAGGCCATTGACAAAACAAAACCTCCCCAATATATCCAACGCTCACAGGCTACACACCGAGGTCCCCTTTTAGAATGGAGAAGCGTTATCGCCCCCCGAGACCCTTTCCTGATTGAAATAAAGGTTAGATAGAAAGAAAAAGAAAGAAAAGTCACTCTCCCGCACAGTGGAATATGGGGATAAGAGGGAGGGGGGAGGAGGGGAGGGGGGAAGCATGGGGAATCCAGATATGGCATGTTCTCAAAGCCTCCAGTCCATCTCTCTCTCTCTCTCTCTCTCTCTCTCTCTCTCTCTCTCTCCTCTCTCCGCCAAGGCTCTTATCTCGTCGTTTCATATTTACTGGCGCCGGGGCTAATATCCCCCGCTAGCTATAGCGCCACCTACAGGTATAACATGCAGCTTCATGGTAGGAGATCCAACTGGTTTTAGCTGGAGTATAGCTGGATGACAATACGCCCGGCTAACTATAGACAGTGAGTCAGGGACAGCATTCTCTCTCCCTCACAACAACAACAACCCCCACGCTCCCAATATTGTCCATTTCCACCAGAGAGGTTGGCAAGACAATGTGTGAAATAACACTTATGGATGGATCTCTCTCTCTCTCTCTCTCTCTCTCTCTCTGTCTCTCTCTCTCTCCCCCCCTCCCTCTCCCCCATTGTCATCATCTCTCTCTCTCTCTCTCTCTCCTCTCTCCCCCCCATCTCTCTGTCTCTCTCTTCCTCCCTCTCCCCCAGTGTCATCATCTCTCTCTCTCTCAGAAGACACACCACCCATGAAATTGAGCCTTTCGATTATTGAATGTGATAAAACAACTCATAAAGGAGAAGGAAAAAATAAGACGGCGCGAGAGAGAGAGAGAGAGAGAGTCTGAGTGAAGGAAGGAGAGAGAGAGAGAGAGAGAGAGTCTGAGTGAAGGAAGGAGAGAGAGAGAGAGAGAGGAGAGAGAGTCTGAGTGAAGGAAGGAGAGAGAGAGAGAGAGAGGAGAGAGAGAGAGACACGGTGTGAAAGTGAGAGGGATTTGGCGAGAAGTAAATGTGGCTCATCTTTCTTCTGTCAACAAGTCGATCTAAAGACCCCCCCCCCCCCCACTCTCCCCTCCCCATTCCACTCAGCATCATCACCACCACCAAACCAACCACTTCTGTTTTTTCATTCCTCTCTCTCTCTCTCCTCTCTGTCTCTCTCTCTGTCTCTCTCTCTCTCTCTCTCTCCTCTGTCTGGAACGGTGTAACTCGTCCTCTCACCGTCTCGGCACATCTTTGGTGACTTCATCTCTCCCTCATCAGGCCCCTCCTCCTCCTCCCCCTCCTCCTCCTCCTCCCCCCCCCCCCCCCACCCCTCCTCCTCCTCCACCTCCTATACCATTTTTTTTGTTTCATGCTTCAGGTGCTAAATCTCTTTTGTTCTGCCTTTGTGGACACCGTTTGAAAAGCCTGGGCATCATCAGTCAGTTGTGAGCAGGAGGAGAGACTATCAGCCTCCCGTCCGTCTGTCCGTCCGTCCGTTATAACGCCATAAACGCTCCCCTGAAGCCTCCGCCGCCGCGGCTGGCGGGCTGGCGAAGGCTCCCAAGACAAAACGCCGCTGTCATGTTAATCCGAGCCTTAACACATTTAGGCCTGACGTTGAAATGTATATAAAAGTCTTCTAAATCCTGGCAGTTTTCTGAAAAAGCTATACGTTTCTATGTGAGTGGTGCTCAACCCTCAGATTTATCTATTTTTGGCCGCGGACCCCCATCTGAAAATATGTTGTTCCAACAACCCCCCCCAGAAGCAAAGATTTGAGTTAAAAAACGTTCGCACTGAAAGCATATATATTTCAAAGATTTGCAGCACATTTTCACGATTTTCCAAAAAAATAGCAGACCTACAAGCTCGTAGAGCGGCACTCAGTGCTGCGCTACGAGCTTGTAGATCTGCTATTTTTCAATAGCATATAAATGATAACATAATGCTTTTATAAAACATCAAAAGGGGGAGTTTTCCCGTCCGGAATGGTTTAATAAGCCGGAGGGATCGGCGTCGGGGAGCGTTGGCGGCGCGCGGCGGCGATGCGGCCCCAAAAGGGGCCCCTCTGCTTATCCAAACCTCGCCACAGATGACAGGTCTGAACATTGGATGAGAGGTGTGTGATGATTGGATGAGAGGTGTGTGATGATGGGGACAAGCTTTCAGGCTTTTCTTCTATAGCGCTGGCTGAATAACATGGCCCCCGTCTTCAGACCTGTCATTCAGCTGGAATAAAAAAAGACCCCTAATCTGAATTAACCCATTCTGGGTGGGAACCCCTTTTGGTGTTATAGTTATAACAAGTTATATATGTTGTGCTTTAGAGCTATTGAAAAATAGCAGATCTACAAGCTTGGCGCGCTACGAGCTTGTATAGGTCTCATGCTATTTTTGAAAAATCGAAAAGCGACTGACGTTAGAAGACATTTTTTTAGAATCTGATCTCGGGTCAGAATGGAAAACTGTCAGGATGTATAGAAGACATTTTTAGAATCTGATCTCAGGTCAGAATGGAAAACTGTCAGGATGTATAGAAGACATTTTTTAGAATCTGATCTCTGGTCAGAATGGGTTAAGGACTGGGCCCTTGCCATGGGCTTTGTGGGCAAATCTGTAACTGAAAAGGGAATTGAGTGAAAGTAAGCCCGACTTAATTCCTCCCTATCTATTACCGAGCATCTGAAAGCCCAATAATGGGGCACGCGAGACGAGGCTGTCTGTCTGTCAGACAGTTTGACTTGACGGAGATGGAGATTCTGTTTATTAAAATGGCAGGTGTTTTCATGGGTGGGCTATTTTCCCCCCCACTCTGTTTTATTATTCCATGGCATTTTCATTCTGATATTCATCAAGTCCCACAATCAATCATCCTCTAGCCTATTGCACATGACAAAAAATGTAATATTCGCTCCAAAACCCAAAGAGTAAAAAAAACTTCTTGATTAACCCATTTTGGGCCGGAACCCCGTTTTGGTGTTTTAAAAGCATTATGTTATACTTTGAAATACGTTGAAAAATAGCAGATCTACAGAGCTCGTAGGTCTGAAAAAATCATGAAAATGTGGCGCAAATCTTTGAATATATGTTCTTTCAGAGCGAACGTTTTTAACTCAAATCTTTGCTTCTGGGTGGGGGGGGTCCCTGGAACTACATATTTTCAGATGGGGGGTCGGCGGCCAATTGCATATATTTTTGGGGGTCCTTGACATGAAATATTGGGCACCACTACTAGCACTGATACAGAAACATGTCAGGATTTAGAAGACTTTTTTTTTATTTATTTCGACGTCAGGCCTAAATGGGTTAATACTTCTTCCTACGCACACGGAGCATAAATTGGGGTATATATGGGGCATGGGGGACTGACTCTTACACGCCCCACCACCATTGCTGGATGTTGCCCAAGTTTGTGCTCAGCACCACAGGTGGAAAGAAATAAAAAATAAAGAAATAACTCAGGAGAAAGTGAGAGCTATATATAGCGCGTGCACGGGAGGCGGCCGGCGAGCCTTAATTCTTCAGCTGTGTGTAGTTAGTATAGAAAGACCAGACAGGGAAGGGGGAGCACGAGTTAAGTCCGTTGCTCTCCCCAGGTTGGCGGAGGGTGTGTATAGAGCCCAGGATCACAGTAGACGTTTGGCACAGAGGTGAAAAATGGGTTACAAAATCGTGGGAAAAAAAAGACCAGAGAGAATCGTATTGCTTTTTTTTTCTTTTCTTTTTTTTTTTTTACATGACATTGCTGCTCTTGACCCCTCCTCCTCCCAAACAACCGTACAATAATGTACGGTTTGGCACTGGCCTCCTCCCCCTCAGTGGTATATCATATCATAAGCCATCGATCCCCCCCAACCGACCGTATATACTGTATAATATACCAAAGCAACACGACCAAGAATAGCCCATTCTGAACGGGAACCCATTTTGGTGTTATAGCATCATGTTATGCTTTAGCTATTGAAAAATAGCAGATCTACAAGCTCATAGCGCGCCACCGAGTGGCGCGCTACGAGCTTGTAGGTCTGAAAAATCGAAGAACGACTGTGACATTTTTAGAATCTGATCTCAGGTCAGAATGGGTTGATCAGACCAGTGTGTGTCCAGTGGAAACCTCGTATAGAATCTGATCTCAGGTCAGAATGGGATAGAGATGAGGAGAGGCAGGAACCCCCCCCCCCCCCCCCACGCGCCCCAACCCATTCCTACATGGCTGTATGCTCATCATCCTCAGCCACATGCCTGTTAACCCATTCTGACCTGAGATCAGATTCTTAAAAAAATGTCTTCTAAATCTTACACAGTTTTCTGGAAAAAAAACCCATGTTTCTATGTTGGTCGTTGTCAAACATTTTCATGTCAAAGTCCCCGAAAGATATATGTAATTGGCCGCCGACCCCCCCCATCTAAAAATATGTTGTTCCAGGGACCCCCCCAGGATTAAAGATTTGAGTTAAAAGCGTTCACTGTGAAAGGATATATATTCAAAGATTCGCGCCACATTTTCACAACTTTTCAAAAAAAAAAGCAGACCTACAAGCTTGTAGGGCGGCACTCGGTGCTGCGCTACGAGCTTGTAGATCTGCTATTTTTCAACAGCTAAAAAGCGTATAACATAACGCTTTCAAAACACAAAAAAAAGAAAAGAAGGGGGGTTCCCGTCCCGAGCGCGTTAACAGGCGCAAAATGAAAAGTGACAGAATGATATTTATTTTGAAATCAAAGCGACGGATAGGGGGCCCTTTGCCAGTGTGCTCTCCCCCACACACTCTGCCTATTTACATAGCAATTAGCTGTCTTAATGCCTTGGCGTTTTCCTGCTGATTAAGGCCATTACCATATATATGAGTGATTAGAGGCGTGCAATAAGGATGGCATTAGTGCGTGGAGACTGGAGTAGATAAACCTTGATCCACGTGTTAGAGAAATCCTCTCCTCCTCCTCCGCTCGCTCGCTCCTCGCTCGCATGCGCGGGGTTCCCTGTCGTTGCCTGTTGCTTGTTCATGTTGCCGGTGCGGTATCTGTCTCGTGTGTGTGTGTGTGTGTGTGTGTGTGTGTGTGTGTGTGTGTGTGTGTTCGTGTGTGTGTGTGTGTGTGTGTGTGTGTGTGTGTGCGTGCACACCCCTGGGGACGGCTGTATAACATTCCAGATAGACAGTTAGTATAATACTGTCCTTTTCAAAATACCTTCCGTCCTTCTCGTTTCTCCACTCCACGCTATATTTCTCTTAAGAGGGACATTCCGCCACAGAAAAGATGGCCGCGGGGCATAATATGGTGTCTCGATTGGGTGTTTTATCCGAACGTGTGTGCGGGCGGGCGTGTGCGCGCGCGTGTGTGTGTGTGTGTGCGCGTGCGTGTGTGTGTGTGGCAGTGAGCCTCCAAAGCCCACATAAATAAAACAGGGACTTTGTGAAAATGGCTCTGGCTCTGGTGTTCTCTCCTTCTCTCTCTCTCTCTCTCTCTCTCTCTCCCCTGCTCAGTCCATCATGCTACTGTACTACACACAGACATAAAGAAACCATCAGGACAAAGTCAACAGAACAGCAACACACACCATCGTGACATCCTCTCAAACCTTTGCGTATTTATACACGAGCTGGCTCTATACTCATTATCGGCAGGATAGAACATTTTATACTACTGTATGCCGTTTCACTCTGTGACTTTATGCACAACTCTACTGTATGTACTGTATGCCTCCACGACCCACACGTGTCGACCACAACCTGAACGTTCAAACTAAACTCTAGACCTACAGTATTGGCCACTGATTTCTCAAAGTGTGCATATGGTCCACCTGCGAAAAGTGGGATCAGTGCAAACGCGCTCACCAACAACCACCGCTCACTCTATTTTTTTCCCTTTTCTTCTGGTCGGAGACTATATATGTAGAGATGGCGTCACTTTCTCTTGTTATACGCTGATCGGGGCTGAAGGGGGTTGTCTAGTAGTGTCAACGCTTGTACACTCCAACAACACAGCCCAACCACGCATTTATAGCCTGGTTCACAAGACTCTTCCAGCACAAATGAATGGAAATGCGATTTCCAAGGGGGGAGTGATGGAGGAGGGGGGGAGGGGGGGGTGGGGGGGATTTAGACCAATTGATCCTTCAGGGGGAAAATTCCGCTTTGTAGCTTTCAACCCAGCCGATTTGCTGCTGCGATCAGCCCCAGTGGTCAGACGTGAGTGCAGAGCCAAGCGGGGGAGAGCGGTTAAGTGCTAGGTGTCTTGCACCATAATGGGACATCACATTGAACCATATTACTCCCAGATTGTCAAAGCAAACCGTTATACCTCCAAAAGCTGACCCGCTGTCTGTGTGGTTGTGCTTCGCGTCTGGGGATCTGTAACAATATGCCAATCATGATCCGACGGAGAAGACTGTGAAAGAGAGAGAGAGATACAGAGAGAGAGAGAGAGAGACAGAGATAGAGACAGACAGACAGAGGAGAGTTTCCCAGGTCAAAGCCTTAACAAACGGCATGTGGAGTGCAGCCCTCTCCTGTTTCAGGGGTAAGTGAGGGCCAGCGCGTTTAGGTTTCCAGATTGGGTTTCTGCGCTGATGGTTCAAAGAGACAATGGGCTCTGTCTGAATGGGGGGGGACTCTTATCTAGCCCATTCTGACCCGAGATCAGATTCTGAAAATGTCTTCTGTACATCCTGACAGTTTTCTGAAAAAGCTATGTTTCTATGTGTCAGTGGTTCTTTGATAAAAAAAAAAAATAGCAGACCACTATGAGCTTGTAGATCTGCTATTTTCAATGGCTAAATCATAACATAATGCTGACACCCAGGATGTGTTAATATCTACCCATAGCTGGTCCTCCGGACTCAGTTTGTTGCATCAATACTGTACAGTACAGCATCATGATCACATTTATATTCCATTATGAAAATCTGTGAAGTGACGTTTATTAATTAAGGTTTGTGTGTGCGTTTTACTGCATGTCAAACTAATGGAATGATCTAGAAGAAAATGTATTCTCTCTGAGAAGAGATTATATTTTCAAACGTGCACACGCACGTACACACACACACACACACACACACACACACACACACACACACACACACACACAGACACACACACACACACACACAGACACACACACACACACACAGACAGACAGGCCACAAAGCCTAAACAGCAGAGATAATTAAACCTTTTTAAGCACGTAACGAGCTTATCCGCGGTCCTGCTTGTGAAGAGGCAATCTGATGGACTCGTAATCCGTCCGTTTTTCATCTTTAGGCTGTCGTCGCACAGCGTGCACGTTTTAATACATTTACTGTGCATCCGCCCCACGTGCGTGCGTGCGTGCGTGCGTGCGTGCGTGCGTGCGTGCGTGCGTGCGTGCGTGCGTGCGTGCGTGCGTGTGTGCGTGTGTGTGTGTGTGTGTGTGTGTGTGTGTGTGTGTGTGTTCGTGTTCAGACCATCAATGTGGCCCAGTATAGTATACTATACTATATTTAGTGTACAGTAGTAACAGTACAGTATAGTATATATCATGGCCAAAGAGATTGGTAATTGGTAATCCACAACAGTTCCATTCCAGCCGTATGTGTGACCACCTCACAATGGAATCCATGGCTGTTTCTCTGTCCTGTCCTTCATGGACTAGACCTGATCATGACAGTTTTATGAACAATAACCATAACCCATGTTTCTATGTTAGTGGTGCTCAATGTATTTCATGTCAGGGACCTGGTGTTGGCAGTGTAGCGGCGGTGGTTTGTTGTGTTGGTGAAGCAGTGTAGTAGCTTCGCTTTCGACAAGCTAGCTCCTCCCCTGAGCCCCTCCCCCCCCCCCCCCCCCCCCCACCCCCCCCAAAACACACACACACACTGTGTTGTTTTGATGCGTCAGACATTAATTGCATTGTTTTCCACAGAGGGCCATCCATGCGCGCTGCAGCCCCAGTGCATGCTTAATCACCAGTGATAAAGAAAAATGAATGGAGCGTGCCATCGCATGGCCTGGAAGCTATACGTAGCTGTCTGTGTTCTAGCAGTCTGTCTAGTCTAGTCTAGTCTGTCTGTCGCTCTGCTCGTCATTATTTTGCGTTTGCTTGCTGGGGGGGGGGGGGGGGGGGGGGGCTTTGAGTAATACTGTCTTGTGAAACAAACAAACAAAAAAGACGTGTGCATTTTCTGTCAAGAGATATAGTTAGTTATACATCCATATAGGAGACGTACTTAGCTTTATACTTTGGAAAGTTGACAGCAGTATATTTCAATGTTTTAGAATTAATTTGGATATATAAAACATCTGCGTGATTTTCAAACTCTCCTTGTGTGATTATTATATGTCTGATGTCTTGGTACAGTGGGCACAGGACGGTTATAGGAAGTGTATAGCTCAGTCTCTACCTCGTTTTGTGTGCAGCGGCCTCTCTCTCTCTCTCTCTCTCTCTCTCTCTCTCTCTCCCCATTGCCTGTGTGTGTACTATAAGCTGTGTGTGCGTGCATTAGCAGTGTGAAATGGGGGTGTTATTTAGTGGAGATTTCCCAGCCTGCATATTGTGTCCTTGGGTTCCAAGCAGTGTGCTTTGGGGTTGCTGAACAGCTGCTCAGAGAGAGAGAGAGAGAGGGAGAGAGAGAGAGAGAGAGAGAGAGAGAGAGAGAGAGAGAGAGAGAGAGAGAGAGAGAGAGAGAGAGAGAGAGAGAGAGAGAGGAGAGGGAGAGAGGGAGAGAGGGGGAGAGGGGGAGAGATGGAGGACATGGAGGCCATAGTGAGAACTTGCTGACACCGCCAGTCCTTTCCAATTTGGTTATGCAAATGTGCTCCTCTGCTAACCAGCAGAGGAAGGCAATGAAGGATGCCTGGACCTGTGTGTGTGTGTGTGTGTGTGTGTGTCTGTCTGCATGTTTACCTTTGTGCTCGTGTGTGTGTTTGTGTCTGTCTTTCTATTCATTTCCCTCTGTTTGTGCTTGCATCTGTTTGTGTGCCTCAGTCTGTGTATTTGTCTGTATGTGCCTGTACCTGTTTACCCGTGTGTGTGTGTGTGTGTGTGTGTGTGTGTGTGTGTGTGTGTGTGTGTGTGTGTGTGTGTGTGTGTGTGTGAGTGCGTGTGCGTGTCGCACGCGGGTGCGTGCGCTGTACAGCTTGAGTTGGATAGGGTGAGAGAGAGAGAGATGCAGATGAGGAATAAGTGTGTCAGTGTGTAATGTATATCCCGTGGCGTGTCAGACCGGCGCTGTGTGACTCCATCAATCCTGTCGAGACAAACTGACGCAGCCTGTCACGGAGCAGAGTGTGAAGTATTCACAGCACTCTCATGGATATATATCTCTCCCATGTTTTCTATAGCGAGGCTTAAATACTGAACACACACGTACTGTACGTGTGGCGGGCGGC
>NC_137870.1:2707796-2711359 GCF_963924005.1 Protomyctophum bolini | reverse complement strand
TAGAAAATGATTCTCTTGAAATGAGAACACCATGGCTATCGGTGTTGTTTTTTTTAAATTTATTTTGCTAGTTATTTTAATTTAGTCTCTGCTTTGGTGTTTTCTGTCGGTAAAAATGTGTTTTTAATTGCTGCTGCCTGTCTTGTCCAGGTCTCTCTTGAAAATGATATTCTTAATCTTAGTGGCGCTGTAGTGCCTTCACAAAGCCTAATTTACTGTACACTGTAGTGTCACTTGCCACAATAATCAGTTATTTTCGGCAAGCAACACCATCGAGCAATGGGAATTCAATGTTTTATTTGATTTGTCCCCCTGTAGTCGGATTTTCTTTTTTTGAGTGGTGCAACCACTCCTACAACCTGCAATGTCCGTGTTCACCTATGTGTTCGTATTAATGAGCACGAGTATGACTGAGTACCAGTAGGGGGCGCTGTTTGCCAGAAACAGAGAGAGAGAGAGATAGTATTAGTGCTGCACTGTTGCCTTCTAATGAGAGAGAGAGAGAGAGAGAGAGAGAGAGAGGGGAGTTGCACCACTCAGTTCACACGGGTGTGATTTTTTTATTTAACAAAGTGATACATTTTTCAGTCTTATTATAACCAGAAGAGACTCTCTGATTTTCAATTGACCTATAGCGCTTAAAGCCCCTCCCCAGACTGCTCTGGTCCAATCACAGCTAAGCATAACATGGGTGTTGGACAAACCTCTCCACCAATAGTTTTCCTATAAACGTATAAAATAAATGACACGCACATATTTTTCCCAGTGCATATATACGGTATATGGCAGGCCTTGTTTTTGGATTTGGAAGAGATTTTCAAGGTCTGGTTCCAAAAAAAGAACCAGTATTTAATGTGTAGAAATCCATGATATTTACGGCTGGAAAGTGTCCAAGTGGGAGTGTCTTGTGAATTATAATATAATAATAATAATAATAATATAATAATAATAATAATAATAAACCTTTATTTATATAGCACCTTTCAAAACGAGGTTACAAAGTGCTTTACACAAAAAATAACATCAAATGCAGTGCACACCATAAACAACAGTTTACAATAATACAAAAATAAAGAACCGGCAATGTACAGAAATGCAGTATGGACACAAGAACAATAGGGAATGTTTTAGGTGTTAAAATGTGTTAAAATGTTTTAGGTGTTAAAAACAGCTTTATAAAAATGAGTTCTTAGGAGGGATTTGAAGCGGGGGACGGATTCTGCGAGCCTTATCTCGAGGGGGGGGGGGGCATTCCAGAGAGTTGGGCCTCTGAATGCAAAGGCCCGGTCAATTATGTTCTGGTGTTGGATAGAAGTGGTGTTGACAGGACTGTGAGACCTGGACCAGTGGAGACGGGCAGAGCAACGCGCACGCACACACGCACGCATTATTTATTTTCTGTGCGTGTCCACATCTATCACTCACAGGGTCATCAGCATGCCAGCTTGTGATCGTCCTTTTGCTCAAACAATATTTTTTGCCACCGACAATTACCATAAATACTAAATAAATGCCAGTACTACTAGTCCTATAATACTAGTCCCACTAGACGTGATGGAGAACATAACACCTGCTGTTTTTTAAAGAGGGAGAGTGGTTAGACCTCAACCCCTTCTTCCACTTTGTTTTATTTTATTATATTAAGATTTGGGGGAATGGCTGAGGGGGAAGGCGCAGATATAAAGCAATGTGTTGCCCTGCTCAAAAATTGCTTAAAAAGTCAAATGATGTAACGTTGTCTTTCTTACTTCACTTTCTATATTAAATTGATTGCTTTGAACTTTTCAACGCGATTTTGAAGACAATCAGAGACGGTTAAAATAATTGTGCACATTATTGACATCATCCACCAGTCATTATGTTGGTACACCTGTCTGGCAGGGCTTTTAAGAAATGCCAGCTCTCAGCCCTGTTAAAGTATGTTAAAGTCAACTCGTTCATTGGCATGGAAGACATTTTGTTTTAATGATTCTCGCCATTCTTGAGGGGGTTCCAGGTGGGTGCCCGTATAGCAAAAATTGTCATTTTCAATAATCATCATCATTGCAATAATCAATTACCTCAAACGGTAAATGGTGCATTTATATAGCGCCTTTATCCAAGGCGCTTTACATAGATTGTGCATTACATTCACCCATTCACCCATTCACACACACACACACACACACACACACACACACATTCATACACCGATTGCGGCGGAAGCCATGCAAGGTATACCAACCAGCACATCGGGGACAATTTGGGGTTCAGTGTCTTGCCCAAGGACACTTTGACATGTATAGACAGGAGGAGGAGACGGGATTCGAACCGCCGACCCGTGGATCATTGGACGACCTGCTCTACCTCCTGAGCCACAGTCAAACACAGATATACAATTAGTGTAATTAGTGTATGCCGATGGCACAAAGCACAAACAATATAAGAAACAATAGACATTATATATATATATATATATATACTATTATATATAATTGTTTTTTAAATAGTGCATCCCTCATGCCTTCCCTATTTCTTTCAAGATGACATTATGTCAAACATTGTGTGGGCAAATATAAAATCACGGCTTTCCGTTCACTACTAATATCTCTCGACGTTCCGAGACACGAGGCGCATGGGTGGTTGGGAAAGAAATATTACATTTATGATTAGGTGAGAGTGTTTGCCTTGCTTGTTTCTATATGGGTAAGAAAGATTGTGTATTATATACACAAGGGTCCCGAGCTTACAGTCTGTGGGACAATCCTGTGTCTGATCTCTCCATAATCCACTGGTCCAACATGTCCGCTCTGTTTATTATGGTTACAATCAGGGTTCAGTTTGCTGTGGGGATGGAGGGGGGGGGGGGGGGGGGGTGGTGGTCGGGGGGGGGGTTCCGCACGCTTCTGCTTTCGATATCCTCGCTCGTTTATGTTGTATCTGGCAGCGGAGGTATGTTTTATCCCAGCTGCTTCATGGTCATTTAATTATACCGGTATAAATACATGCATCTTTATTTTGGACTGTACGATAATGTTATGTTTGATATTTTATTATTCAATAAGAAATCACAATTAAATGAATTAGTCGTTAACCGCATGAAGCCGAATATATATAGCATCCCCGTTTTGGGCAAACGTAACTTCATTTGCCAAAATATTTCAGTCTCCTCGGGACATGCAGAGAAAATATAATCGATAATAATGAATAAATTCATGCAAATGCGATGATGTTCAACTAGTAAAACAGCAAAAACATATAGAACCTGTTACGAACACAACTAATTGATAGGCCCAGCAGCTATACTGTTCAGCCACGTCTTAATGGAGGACTTGTTGAAGTTAACCATGCGAAGCCATGAGTGCAAAAGCAGAGTAAACTAGAATGCTATCTGGCCCTAAACAGAGAATACACAGTGGCAGAATACCTGAGCACCGTGACCGACCCAAAACAAAGAAAAATCTTAACTAGGTACAGACTCAGTGAGCACAGTCTCGCGAAGTGGAAACCGAGGTACACTTCCTAACCATCTGTCCATTGTACCAAGACATCAGAGACACATACTTCCCACAGATTACAACCAC
>NC_137870.1:2680296-2702796 GCF_963924005.1 Protomyctophum bolini | reverse complement strand
GTACTCATTACGAGTTTTCAAATGTATACAAATGTTTTTCAAATAGCCGAAATATAGGGATGAAGTGGTTCTTGTGTGTTGTGTAATAATAATTGGCCTGAATATAATGGAAATATCCTAAAAAACGGGGTCGTGTTATAATATAATTCGGCGGATAGACTATTTGACATTAAATTTTCATTTCCACAAATGAGTTTTGAATAATACAAGTCTTCTCATAATATCGTAATATATATAATATAGTCTTATATTCTGCACAATATACGGTACTAGTACGTAACTAAAGCTTTCAAATAAATGTAGTTGAGTATAAAAGTATACAATATTTTGATCCAAGATGTGGAGTGGAGTAGAATTAAAACCAATGGAAATCGTACATATACTTGAGTAAAGTGAAAATACCAAAAGTTTGTAATTGAGCACAGTATACCTAAGTAAACGTACCTAGTGACTTTCCACCACTGTGTGTGCGTGCGTGCGTGTGTGTGTGTGTGTGTGTGTGTGCGTGTGTGCGTGTGCGTGTGCGTGCGTGTGTGTGTGTGTGTGTGTGTGTGTGCGTGTGTGCGTGTGCATGTGCGTGTGCGTGTGCGTGTGTGCGTGTGTTTGCACTTACAGATCTTTCCCCTCCTTCTCCACTGTAAGCACATAATAATCATACCAGTGCATGTTTGCGTTTATCTTGGATTATTATTCTTTTGTAATGACATTCTAAGTTTGTGTGTTTTGCACTTCTCTCTCTCTTTCTCTCCGTGTCTCTCGCCCGACCCGTGCACTAACGGACGTCCCCTTTGTCTTCTGTCTTCCAGGTAGAGGACGCCATGTTGATGTTTGACAAAACCACCAACCGACACAGAGGTAAGGAGCACCGCCGCCGCGTGAGAGCGTGGACGTCGTTGTTGAGCGTGTTGGTGAGCGTGTTGTTGAGCGTGTTGTAACACGCATGTTGCTGAGCGTGTTGTAACACGCGTGTTGTTGAGCGTGTTGTTGAGCGTGTTGTAACACGCGTGTTGTTGAGCGTGTTGTTGAGCGTGTTGTAACACGCGTGTTGTTGAGCGTGTTGTTGAGCGTGTTGTTGAGCGTGTTGTTGAGCGTGTTGTTGAGCGTGTTGTAACACGCGTGTTGTTGAGCGTGTTGTTGAGCGTGTTGTTGAGCGTGTTGTAACACGCGTGTTGTTGAGCGTGTTGTTGAGCGTGTTGTAACACGCGTGTTGTTGAGCGTGTTGTTGAGCGTGTTGTTGAGCGTGTTGTAACACGCGTGTTGTTGAGCGTGTTGTTGAGCGTGTTGTTGAGCGTGTTGTTGAGCGTGTTGTTGAGCGTGTTGGCGAGCGTGTTGTAACACGCGTGTTGTTGAGCGTGTTGTTGAGCGTGTTGTTGAGCGTGTTGTTGAGCGTGTTGTTGAGCGTGTTGTTGAGCGTGTTGTAACACGCGTGTTGTTGAGCGTGTTGTTGAGCGTGTTGTTGAGCGTGTTGTTGAGCGTGTTGTAACACGCGTGTTGTTGAGCGTGTTGTTGAGCGTGTTGTTGAGCGTGTTGTTGAGCGTGTTGTAACACGCGTGTTGTTGAGCGTGTTGTTGAGCGTGTTGTTGAGCGTGTTGTTGAGCGTGTTGTAACACGCGTGTTGTTGAGCGTGTTGTTGAGCGTGTTGTTGAGCGTGTTGTTGAGCGTGTTGTAACACGCGTGTTGTTGAGCGTGTTGTTGAGCGTGTTGTTGAGCGTGTTGTTGAGCGTGTTGTTGAGCGTGTTGGCGAGCGTGTTGTTGAGCGTGTTGGCGAGCGTGTTGTAACACGCGTGTTGTTGAGCGTGTTGTTGAGCGTGTTGTTGAGCGTGTTGTTGAGCGTGTTGTTGAGCGTGTTGTTGAGCGTGTTGTAACACGCGTGTTGTTGAGCGTGTTGTTGAGCGTGTTGTTGAGCGTGTTGTTGAGCGTGTTGTAACACGCGTGTTGTTGAGCGTGTTGTTGAGCGTGTTGTTGAGCGTGTTGTTGAGCGTGTTGTAACACGCGTGTTGTTGAGCGTGTTGTTGAGCGTGTTGTTGAGCGTGTTGTTGAGCGTGTTGTTGAGCGTGTTGTAACACGCGTGTTGTTGAGCGTGTTGTTGAGCGTGTTGTAACACGCGTGTTGTTGAGCGTGTTGTTGAGCGTGTTGGCGAGCGTGTGTTGTCGAGCGTGTTGTTGAGCGTGTTGTAACACGCGTGTTGTTGAGCGTGTTGTTGAGCGTGTTGTAACACGCGTGTTGTTGAGCGTGCTGTTGTGCGTCAACCGGCCCGCGATCTGTCCACGTTGTGTCCGTGTGTTCTCAACGTCTGGGGACGACGTGGGAGAGGAAGAGTGTATACTGTATGGCTAACGTTGAAATGTTTCCCATTCTCGCGAGCGTACATGTGTGTAGTGTGTGTGTAGTGTGTGTGTAGTGTGTGTGTGTGTGTGTGTGTGTGTGTAGTGTGTGCGCGTGCGTGTTGGTGTTTGAATACACTCAGATTATCCGGCCGTTTCTTTGGATGGAGAATCGATAGCCACCGTGCTTTAAGCTCACGCTGGTGCATTATATGCAGTACATGAAAGGCCGAACCCCCCTGGCATCCATATCTTCCAGTTCAATAAACACACGCACGCACACACACACACACGCACACACGCACACGCACACACGCACGTACGCACGCACACACACAAGCACGCACGTGCGTTGGCAACAACAAGTTCGACCACAACAATAAGTGGATTTCCTAAAGGATTCCTGCTTCCCTCAAGGTCAATTCCAATGTTGTTGGCTACAGATAGCTTTCACTCTGGCTAGCGATCCATACTAAATCTGTTCCCTTATCATGGCCATTCTCCACACTATATGCATGCACACACACACACACACACGCGTGTGCGTGCACTGCACAACATGCATTTCTTCCAGAGCCTGTACTGTCCTCTCCGACACGCCTATATGACAGCTCAGCCCGCCTAAGGCTAAGCAGGGCCAACAACATACAGCAACATTTATTCTCCCTGTCAATTTAACCCATTCTGAACGGGAACACATTTTGGTGTTTTAGCATCATGTTATGCTTTAGCTATTGAAAAATAGCAGATCTACAAGCTCATATCGCGCCACCGAGTGGCGCGCTACGAGCTTGTAGGTCTGCTATTTTTGAAAAATCGCAAGAGCGACTGACGTAGAAGACATTTTTTATAGAATCTGATCTCAGGTCAGAATCAAAACTGTCAGGATGTAGAAGACATTTTTAGAATCTGATCTCAGGTCAGAATCAAAACTGTCAGGACGTAGAAGAAATTTTTTAGAATCTGATCTCAGGTCAGAATGGAAAACTGTCAGGATGTAGAAGACATTTTTAGAATCAGATCTCAGGTCAGAATGGGTTAATTAGCCGCCCCCCCCCGTTCGTTCGTTCTCTCCCATTGGCCATTCTAGCCCCTCTTCTCCTCCTCCTCAGATAAAAAAAAGTTGATAAGAATCTGCACTGGCGTTGTGGAGATTGGCCTCGATGACGATGATGGAGGGAGAGAATGAGTGCGAGAGGCAGGGGGAGGGGGAGGGGGGGGGGGGGGCAGGCTGCGAAAGTGAGAGAAGGAAGGAAAGGGAAGAGAAAAGGGCAACGCCATAGAGTAGATGGATATAGACGGAGCGAGGGAGGGAGAGAGAGAGAGCTGGGGCTGTGTGGTCCGATAAGGCCTCAGATAGCTGATGTGGCAGAGCGGCCTCTTATCGCTCCGCCTTATCTCTCTGTCTGTCTGTCTCTCTCTTTCTCTCGCTCGCTCTCGCCTCTCTCTCCTCCCCGGCTTCGGCAGCACAGCCTCTCTCTCTCTCTCTCTCTCTCTCTCTCTCTCTCTCTCTCTCTCTCTCTCTCTCTCCTCCTCCCCAAAGCAGAGGACTTTACAAAGACGCCACAGTCGCTTTGCACCGCTGAGAGAAGCAGCCACACAGCCAGGGTATATTCAGGATGATTTGAGGTTAGAGAGAGAGGGACAGAGGGAGAGTGAGGTATATCCATATACGTACTGTAGGTGTTATTTATAGTTGAACAATATTGGGGAAAAAAGGTGCATTGGGAGAGTATCTGTATTGATACACTGAACCCGGCACAGGCATGGAGAGATTCTGAGACACACAGACAGACACAGAGACAGATACACATCAATCATAGAGCCAGCAGGCGGACAAGCCCATTACTTTTCTCTGTTGTCTGGATCTTAGAGTTATATATATGAATAGAGACGGCACCCGAGTTCTCCTCCCATGCTTAAGATGCTCTAAAGCGCATATGAGGTGATTTCACTCCTCCTTCCGGGTTTAGGAACAGAGTATAGCCTGCATGGCTAATAAGCCAGACCGAATCAGCCGTTGGCAAAAGAAAATTGCCCGCCGGTGGATTACGGTCTGGAGAGTCTCAATTGTACGCCCATTTCCTATACACCAGAGAACCGGTGTGGCCAATCGGGACACGGTATGCAATATGGGGCGGGCTTTGGTACAGTGACGTTCAATGCTTGAGACCTTTGACTGACAGTAGCTCTGACCAATTGCGTCAAAGAGAAAATGTTGGAGTGTTGGATTAAATAATATAGGCTTTAATTGACGTACATCTACTTGCAATTGCAATGGCGGTATAAGTGTTAATACATTATGCGTTCCACCCTCAGCTTATAGGGAACTCCATTTCCCATGGATCCTTGTGGCTGAATTGACCTTCAGTTGACCCCCTTTTGGCCAGTAAGCTGTTTTCAACTACATAACCTCTGTCTTCCCCAAAGGGACGAGAGAAGAAAAGAGAGCACACAGGAGAATATAAAAAACATAGAGAATAAGAAAAAGGGCGATGGGGCCACTATAAAAAAGCAAAAAGGGAAAATATAAGTGACTGTGAGAATGAAAGACGCGAGCGGGGAGGCTCCGGGGTCGGCCCCGGGTTAAACGTGTTTTCGTATCGTTGCTACTAGCATCGCTTAGCGCGCGGGAGGAAACTGCCCATTACTCTCCACGGGCCATCCGATTGTAGCTCCGGTCACTCGGGTCGGAACGGACCCCTTTTTCACTGGCCATTAACCCGTTCTGAACGGGAACCCGTTTTGGTGTTATAGCATCATGTTATGCTTTAGCTATTGAAAAATAGCAGATCTACAAGCTCGTAGCGCGCCACCGAGTGGATCGCTACGAGCTTGTAGGTCTGGCTATTTTAGAAAAATCGAAGAACGACTGACATTTTTATAGAATCTGATCTCAGGTCAGAATGGGTTAATAATCAGACCAGTGTGTGTCCAGTGGAAACCTCGTATGAATCTGATCTCAGGTCAGAATGGGTTAAGAATGAGATCCGCAAACAAGCTGCTCACCAGCACCACGGAGACACTTATTCCACAGAAGCCCCGCCGTCTCCTCTGTAGCGCTTTGAAAAGAACACAATGCTTGTTTCCATGAGTCTTTTGCCCTCCAATTCAGGCCATTTGTGTCCATTTGAAAACAGCGTGTTATGATTGTGTCCTTCTCGCTGCTGCTGGGCAGAAACCTCACATCTTCATTGTTGTCTTTATATCTTTTCTTTATATTTTCAAAAAAATATCGATCTAGATGGAAAATATCTGACATATTTTGGCCATAATGGGGCTCACCTGGTAGAGCAGGGATTCTCAACGTTTTGTCGCACTACGACGCGTTGTGAGCTTGTAGATCTGCTATTTTCAGCATGCAACCAAGTGCGAAATTACTTATATACCGGTAGCTGGATCTCTTGTCCACTAGTCCCTTCCTAACATTTTAGTCCAGTTTTTATTTTTTGACGAAATTGTCAATACATTTTAGTCTCACAGTTTTAGTCATCATAGCTTCAGTTTTCATTTAGTTTCCATTTAGTTTTCGTCTTGTGACATTTTTCGTCTTTATAGTTTTAAAGTCGACGAAAACAACAACACAGCCGCTTTGCCTGGCAACTGCAGGCCTGCAAAACGTATTATAGCCAGGTGAGGTAATCCACCAGGGGAACACCCTTCTGTTTGGGCCCTTCTGTCACTGCCTGAGACTCAGCCACACACTGTCAGCCAGGACACGGCTCTCCATTGCTCATCCGCTCTCTGGGATTAACGTCCACGCGTGCGCGTGTGTTTATGCCTGGTAAAATGCGTATGTAAAATGTTTTCTTTTGGTGACATATTTCCGTTATTTCCTTTCAGTTTCTTCTGTGTGTTCGTGTGTGTTCGTGCGTGCGTATGTGCATGTATGCGTGCGTGCGTGCGTGTCAGACAGTGAGTGGAAGTACGTCTCTCTTTTTTCTTTTTGCTTTAGACGTGTCTAATTTGTATTTCTCAGCAACTGATTGATGACTATGAGGCAAAAGCAGTCAGCTCACTGATTCTTCAGCAGGATTCTTTTATTTTAGGATTTTCGAAATATTTTAAGGCGGCATGCCTCCTATAAGCTGGGGGACATTACCTTAGGAGGCAGCATTGGAATATTTCCTAAAAAACATTCTGTCTGTCTGAGACAAATCACACACACGAAGCCAGCGCTAATCGAAGCCTCTGTTCTGTGCGTTTGTTTTGGTGACATGCTTTTGATCCTCGTGGACCTGAAGGGAATAGTGAACAACATACACGAGAAGACTTTAATGTCTGCCATTGTCGACAATGTTTGTCTGTACTGTTGGATTCATACAGACACTGTATTATAGTGCTTCAATGGTGCACACGGTGATTCTTATGCAGTCCAACGTCTCAGCGTTATACCGAGTAGTGAGAAACGAGTCGATTCGGACGTCATCCACCAACAATGGACACCGATAAAGTCTTCAGTTTGGTCAAAGCACAATTTCAAATGCATCAATAACTTTTGACATCGAGACGATATAAACAAACATGATGTATATGGACTCAAAACATCGTAATAACAACAACGCAGTCGCTAATCATTTAGTTGCCGTCAGGCATGGTTCCCATGGTTAACCCATTCTGAACGGGAACCCATTTTGGTGCTAGCATCATGTCATGCTTTAGCTATTGAAAAATAGCAGATCTACAAGCTCATAGCGCGCCACCGAGTGGCGCGCTACGAGCTTGTAGGTCTGATATTTTTGAAAAATCGAAGAGCGACTGACATAGAAGACATTTTTAGAATCTGATCTCAGGTCAGAATGGGTTCATCAGACCAGTGTGTGTCCAGTGGAAACCTCGTATGAATCTGATCTCAGGTCAGAATGGGTTAAAACTATAGGCAGATGAGTCAGCGTGGTCCACATGTTAATCATAAATGTCAGATTCTGATGAGCGTTAGCTATAGCTGCCTATATACAGTACGTTCCTCGCTTCGCGTTTGAAAGGCCCTTTTTTAGCCCGCATATCAAGATGGACATTTCGACTTTGAAATATTTGCGTCCTTATGGTTTTAATCTGTATTGAAATTCATAAATATATCATAATAGTTCCCACGTCTGCATTTAAAACAGAAAGAGAAACATGGGAGCTACTATAAGCATATGAGGTTCTTGTTAAGAATTTTAATGCCCACCTTTTCCCCGTTGATTATTCAGAAAGCTGCCGACCCTCACCCAAGAGGACCTGTGGGGTCACAGGGCGACAGTGGGTCAGTATCACAGACCTGTGGGTCACAGGGGGACAGGGTCTCAGTATCACAGACCCTCACCCAAGGGGACCTGTGGGTCACAGGGGGACAGGGTCTCAGTATCACAGACCCTGCCTTCACCCTCTCCTGGAAGCTTTCATTAGAGCACACTGTAGTTGTTCAGAGATGAGGCAGAGGGTCACATTCAACATTCTCACATACTCTTGAGTTTAAAAGGAAAGCTAATTATTTCTCTTCTAAAGTTTAACACTTCCCTTTTTCCCAACCCGACTTCAACCAATTTGTCTTTGATCACAGAAAGCAGCTGTAATAACGGCCCCCGGGTCCCACAGGGAGAACAATAGATATAACGCTCTGTCTTATGTCTAGTCTGGTGTTGCTATAACGGGCCCCGTTGGAGGTTTTCAGTATATTGGAAAACCATGCTGGTTAGAGAATAAATCACTTCGCGTTACAGTCGGGTTCAAAATATCACCTCATATACCACATAGCCTATACTCTCCGTTACAATCAGTCTAATCTGTCTTTTTTTTTCTTCCCCCCCCCCACCGATGTAGCCGATAGTCGTAATTGATTCAAAACGGATTCAGGATTATCTCCATTAAAGGACATGAATACTGGCGGCTTGTTGAATTACGGGTCGTAGGAAAAAAGGGCTTGATTATGCCCAGCTGATAATCAGACTCATCCATACGGCACAGCCCATCCGTGGGTTCACAGAAAGATATATAGATGGTGGTTAAATTAACCCATTCTGAACGGGAACCCGTTTCGGTGTTAGCATCACGTTATGCTTTAAGCTATTGAAAAACAGCAGATCTACAAGCTCATAGCGCGCCACCGAGTGGCGCGCTACGAGCTTGTAGGTCTGCTATTTTTGAAAAATCGAAGAACGACTGCATGACATTTTTAGAATCTGATCTCGGGTCAGAATGGGTTAATCAGACCAGTGTGTGTCCCTAGTGGAATCCTCGTATGAATCTGATCTCAGATCAGAATGGGTTAAGTGAGTGGCAGTGGTAATAAATGGTGCATTTATATGGCGCTTTTTTTTTCTCTTTAATCCAAAGCGCTTTACATATATTTTGCATTACATTACACGTTACATTCATACACCAATGGTGGAGTTAAAACCGTGCAAGAAGACACCGACCAGCACATCGGGAGCAATTAGGGGTTGAGACAGAGTCTTGCTCAAGGACACTTTGACACTAACTCTGGGGGGGAGCCCACAGGGATCGAACCAGGAACCTCGCTGGTTCCCATCCGGGCCACACTACTGGCTATACTCTACCACAGTATAGCTACACACACACTAGTGCTGTGTGTGTGTGTGTGTGCTTGCACCACGTTACAGCATTACATGGTTGTAACTTGTTCCTTACCTTGTCCTCCTCTCTGTTTCATCTCCTTCATCTTTTGATGTGGATAAAAAAAAAACCTTACGTGGGTCTGTGTGTGTGTGTGTCCGTGTCAACACACTGTGCATTCCTGTGTGTTCGCCTTTTTTTGAGCGTGCATGCGCGAATACATTTGTTTGGTCTATGCGTGTGTGTTGTGCGCGTGTGTGCGTGCGTGCGTGCGCAATCCTGTATTTTTGTGGGTCTCGGTATATATGCTCGTGCTGCATGCTTGGAGAGGCGGCTGATGCAATGCCTGCTCAAAAAGACTAATAAGCCCCACCTGAGCACTCTGCCTGGCGCCGCGCAAACCTGCCCTGGTAGCACATTTCAACGCCCCCCCCCCCCCCCTCCCCCCCAGCATTTAACCCCTTTAGACCTGAGGACTGTCCTACAGATGTCTATCTAAATCCTGACAGGTTTTTGGTTCAGTCGGTGGTTCTCAAACATTTTCATGTCAAGGACCCCCAACGATATGTGTAATTGACCACCGACCCCCCCCATCTGAAAATATGTTGTTCCAGGTACACCCCCCATAATTTTGCATTCTTGTGACGGGCCTAAACATTCTCCCCTTCCTCCCCACACACACACACACACACACACACACACACACAAAGGGACAGTTTGGACGTGGGGTTTTATAATCATTTTGGAAATATTAAAATTTGCAACATTTCAACAATTATGAGAAAAACAACCGGTATTGGTCCCCCCAAATTAAACCCTGATGGGAGCATCCCTATACAGTTAGAGACATACTGTAGGCTATATCTGCTATACTGTATGCATCAAAATATCCTCTATTCTCGGTGCATATGACACACCAGGCATGCCAGTATAAATCAGGGCTTAACCCATTTTGTGCGGGAACCCCTTTTGGTTGTTATAGCATTATATGATATGCTTTAGCTATTGGAAAAACAGCAGATCTACAAGCTCATAGCGCGCCACCGAGTGCCGCGCTATGAGCTTGTAGATCTGCTATTTTTTGAAAAATCGAAGATGACGACTGACGTATAGAAACATGGCTTTTTCAGAAAACTGTCAGGATGTGTAGAAGACTTTTTTTTTTAGAATCTGATCTCAGCTCAGAATGGGTTAAGTTGTCAATAATGTCTATTTCTTTCCTCCCGGTGACTCGGGGGGGATCAATGATAAGCACAGCATGTATAGCTGGTGGTGATGTGTAAGCAGTTCCCTTCCCCCCCCCCACCCTCCCTCCTCCCCCCCCCCCTCCCTCCCTCCCCCCCCTCCCTCCCTCCCCCCCCTCCCTCCCCCCCCCCCCTCCCTCCCTCCCCCCCCCGCTCATCGCATTCAATTCCACCTCCGTCAAATAAAGATCCCGCTGGCTCTCGTCCTCATCAATATGAAGCTGTAATAATCCATCACGGACAGTTTAGCTGCAGCTCGCGTTGCTTCCGTTCCTGAAGGGAAATATAACTTCTTTCTGACAGTAACTTATACAGCTCTGTTTTCCCAACGCGTGTATCGCAACGCCTCAACGGGCACGTTATATGGGAGTAATATCTTTGGCATTGATATAGCGTCGAAAGCTGTCGTTTGTTTCCTCACCCAGGAATCAGCCCAGCTCCTAATCCAGACAACAGTCTTGTCAAAACTTGACTATTGTAACTCCCTCCTTACTGGCCTACCAGCATGTGCACTTAAACCTCTCCAGCTGATCCAAAATGCCGCAGCTCGCTTGGTCTTCAACCAGCCAAGATTCTCACATGTCTCCCCCCTGCTCCGCTCCCTCCACTGGCTCCCGGTCGCTGCCCGCACAGAATACAAAACTCTGATGCTGGCATTCAAAGCAACCAAAGGTATGGCTCCCCCATATCTTGCAAGTATGATTGAACCCTACAAACCCTCCCGCGCACTCAGATCAGCTAACGCAGGGAAGCTGGAAGTACCCTCACTAAAAACGCCGGGACAACGCTCCACACGTCCCAAACTCTTCTCCCTTCTGGCTCCAAAACTGTGGAATGCACTTCCCATGGCAGTCAGAACTGCAGCATCACTCCCAATCTTCCGCCGTAGTCTGAAAACCCACCTTTTCAGACTCCATCATGGCCCATAGCACTTACTCTACCCTAGATAGCACTTCTGTAGACTTAGATAGCATTTGAAACAGACTTATAGCATGTTATGTAGACAGCACTAGAATTGCATTGTATATAGTCATAGCACGCCATAGTACATATGTATAGCATAGTAGTATATATGTAAAGTTTATACGTATAAATTTCATTATATAGATATTCCACTGTTACTTTCTTAGCTTACGCATGTTTCATGATGAATGTTTTTATGTGATGTATTCCCATGCTTTTGTTCTTGCTTGATGTAAGTCGCTCTGGATTAAGAGCGTCTGCTAAATGCCTAAATTGTAAATTGTAAATTGACATCATTTTCACACCTTTTTCACTCTGCAATTTATTAGAAAACAAGTAATTGACCCTGTTTGACCGGGAAGAATCCTCTCTCTCTCTCCATCTGCTACCATTGAAGAGCTTTTCAGTTGCCTTGTATTACATTATTTTTTAAACGTGGCTTCAGTAAAAAATGAACATCTCGGATGCAATACAGTGATACAGTAAAGTTTGATTTGACCGCATTTAATTCAGACTCAAGACTATAACCTCGTGTTTACAGCTATCTCAGCATTAGCTAAGAAACTGTAGTTGCACGCAGTCGGCATGAGAAGGCTCATGACTGACCTCATGGTGGTATAATAGATGAATTTAAGTAGCCGTTTACAGTCCTTTATAGTAGCGTACAAGAGTCAAAAGTAGCATTAGTTAGAGCTGTATACTAGCGTTTGACTGACTAGTTATGACTAACCTCACGGGGCAGCGGTTGACTAGTTGTCAGTAGTTGTGGTGGAAGTATATAGCATTAGCTGAACCAGAAGTAACTCTAGTTTTCGCCGGCTGCACTGATAACGTTGGGGCAGGCCTGTCTAGAGTTGAAATGGACGGGTATCGGTCAAAAGGGAGACATCGAAGAGGAAGGACGGGTGGGGAAGGATCAACATAGTGGAATGTCAGAGCAGGTCAGCTCCATATATGGATTAGAGATCTAAGGGTTTGAGGTTTATAGGTCGGATGTAGAGTCACTGGCCAATATCGATGACATCAGGGATCTCCATGTATGGGCTTAATAATATCGATGACATCACAGGGATCTCCATCGATCCCTGATGATGTCACGTGATGTCACGAGGCATGACCATATATGGATATAACCTGGGGTCACCAACCAACCAACCAAACCAAACAAACAAACAACTGGCTGCCTGACGGGAAAAATGCACAATTTCATAGCAAATAAAACAAGAGCAGAGCCACCATTGTTAGCAAAATGCTAGCGTTCACGATAGCCGTAGCGATGTGCTATAACTGTTGGAAGAACGGCAGCCCTTAACACACATGGAGGGAGTGTGCATTGATTGCCCAGCCTGTTGGATTAAGATGCAGAAGCAGCTGGTGTTTGCTGAGAGTCGGCCAGCGCTGTAGTCTAGGTTCTTCTCAGAGGGAATACCGCAATTATTCCCTCGCGCATGGCGCGTGCTCATGTGCACGGCACACGCACATATACTCGCACCAGTGTTGTTTCTGTCGACTAAAACTGACGGAAAACTGTTTGTTCACTGACGAAAACTAAATGGAAACTGAATTAAAACTAAGCTACAGCATGATGACTAAAACTAAGACTAAATGTATTGACAGTTTCGTCAACAAAATACAAACTAGACGAAAATGTCAGGAAGTGACTACTAGTGGACAAGAGATCCAGTATAAGTCGTTTTACACTTGGTTGCATGCTGAAAATAGCAGATCTACAAGCTCACAACGTGTCGCATTAAGGCCCCGCCGAAATACATTTTAGTCGACTACATAAATCAACTGTAGATTTGGTGGACTAAAATCTTATGATATTTAGTCGACTAAAACTAGACTAACACTAAAACATTCAGTTGCACTAAAATGACTAAAACTAAATGAAAACTATTCAAGAGACAGACCGGTATGACTAAAACTAAAATCTAAATGTGCTGCCAAAAACATCACCCAATTAAATAAGTACGTTTTTTTTTGTTTCGTTTTTATCCCATGATTTTGTAACCCATTTTTCCCCCAGTGTCAATTATCTAATGTAATCCTGGGCGCTACGCTTCCTCTGCCAACCTGGGGGGGGGGGAATTAAAAAACTTCAGTGCACAATGCAAGGAATAAATGCATTCGCCATGTATCCGAAGGAAGTCTGATCCAATCACTGTTAGATTTCTCCAGTTTAATCCTGAGTTTAAGTTTTGTTGTGTTCAAGATCTGATTTCAGGCATGTTTAAGCCTCCAGGAAAATCCGTGTTGAGGTTCTTAATCCACTGTTTTTCATTAAAACGTCTTTGTCCTAAAACTGTCCAGTTAGGATTGTGTTGAAGTCCAGCGCATTTTAGAGCTTCAATGCCGTGCGCCATGAAATGTTGCACCAATCTTGTGGTTGTCTTTTTGGCATTGTTAATATTGTATCTGTGTCGTCCCAGCCTTGTACCTATTGTTTTACCTGTCTCTCCGACATATTGTAAACCACAGTCCCTCCCTGGAACAACATGTTTTCAGATGGGGGTTCTTGACATGGAAATGTTTGAGAACGACTGACACATAAACATGGGTTTTTCGAGAAAACTGTCATGATTTAGAAGACACCAGAGTCGTCCCCGGGTCTAAATGGGTTTAAATGAACACCGAGGATTTCACTAGTGTTGTACTACACCCTCCGCCTGAACCCAAACCCCAGAGCTGCCGGCACAGTTTCCTTTTCTGCACGCCTCCCTCTCTATATCTATATCTATCCTTTTCCTTTTCATAAGCTCCGTTTTTTTTTTGCTTTTCAAGCTTTCTTTCCTCGCCTCTCTCTCTCTCTCTCTCTCTCTCTCTTTCCCTCTCCCCTCCCGCCCGCCCGCCCGCCCACACCTCCTCCTTTGGAATTAGCATATGAAGTGGCGCCACATTGTTTGATGTGGCGGTACAGGGGTTACCCAGGAAGTGTTGACTATAGCGAGAAACGCTACGGGTCGTCCTCGGTTCAGTTCGTCATAGCCGCAGATATGAAGCTGCAATCCGCCAGCCGCTCTGTTCCGTTCTTCTGTACTGTCCTTCCTTGTTCAAATGGGACTCCGTAATAACACGTCTTTACAAGGCGGTCTCAGGGGAGAACGGCTCTCCCCAGCAGCCTATACAGTCCTGGGATTATTCCACCTACAGTATACAGTATGTATATATATATATATATATATATATATATATATATATATATATACAGGCCTGGAAAATAGAACAGTGGTGTATCGGAGCGTCAGGCGAGGCGTCAGCGCGCATCGGACGCTGCCGGTGTGCGATAGGTTCATTGAAAATAACGGAGGCGGCTGTTTTGACGCGCGGCGTTCGTAGACGGTGTGTGATGGGCTTGAAATAACTGACCCAAAGATATCCTATATTCGTCTTGGCGATACGGTGCGCATGTTTTCTTACAGGAACCCCTTCACCCATTTTCAACATATATTTCATATATTTGGTCCTGGCTATAATGCTCATCATAGGACGGCACTCTTCCTGTCTATTCACTCTGGCCCTCATTTATATAAAGAAAATGGTTTTGATTATTATTGTTATTTATTTTTATTTATTTTGCATAAATCAGTGCTAATGAACACCGTCTACGTCTGTGTGTTGATTGAAAAACATATTGAACCAATGGAAAATATTCCAAAGCGCTTTGGACAAAACCTCTTAACACCATTGGACCCTCAAACTGTCTGCTAAAGCAACTAACTCATTTTGGAGTTAAATATGGTTTCTTCCCTTCCAGCACAGAGATATATATATATATATATATATATAATTTCATAACGTGCCCGAGTGCCCGAGGCAGAAAGTGTGTGTGCGTGTGTGCGTGCGACCGTGCATGCTTGTATGCCTGGGTGTGTGCTTGCGTTGCTGTGAAGAACAGAATTCTCTCTGTATGGGTCGGACAGCGAGACAAAGTACCTGTTGGTATAGCCCATTTTGGACTGAGGTCGATTAGAAAAAAGGCTTGTAAATCCTAACATTTTTCTGAAAAACCTATGTTTTTATGTCAGTAGTGCTCAACCTTTCTCATGTCAAGGACCCCCAGAATTATCTCTATTGGGCCACGGACCCCCGTCTCAAAATATTTAGTTCCAGGGACCCCCCAGAAGCCAATATTTTAGTTAAAAATGTTCACTCTGAAATATATATTCAAAGATTTGCGCCACATTTTTCACGATTAAAAAAAGAAAAAGCAGACCTACAAGCTTGTAGCGCTACACTCAGTGGTGTGCTATGAGCTTGTAGATCTGCTATTTTTCAATAGCTAAATCATAACATAATGTTTAAAACACCAAGATGGGGTTCCCGCCCAAAATGGGATAGAGAAAGAAAGAGCTTTACAATTCCACATCACACAGCATTTTGGTCTACGTTTTCTTTCTTACCGGCATTCATTCCAACCCCTTTCAAGTTTCACTTGATGACGAAACCCGCAGAAACGCTTCACTGTCGAGAGAAACGAGAAGCCAATCGTTTCAACTCTTTGAGAAACCCAAACAAGCACCTGTCATTTCAGACAACCCAGCCCGGCATGTCAAATGCCTTCAGTAATACCCAAAGGTGGAGTGCACACGTACGTACGTACGTACGTTACCGTAGCCAAATATTTGAAAGTGCGTGACATGGCCGGGCGACCTCTAAATATACCTCTAATATTTAGTTAGCTTCTTCTGAGCGGTTTCCTTTAGACATAGACATCATTAGAGGAGTCTGGTCTACTTTAACCCATTCTGAACGGGAACCCGTTTTGGTGTTATAGCATCATGTTATGCTTTAGCTTTTGAAAAATAGCAGATCTACAAGCTCATAGCTACGAGCTTGTAGGTCTGCTATTTTTGAAAAATCAAAGAACGACATTTTTAGAATCTGATCTCAGGTCAGAATGGGTTATAATCAGACCAGTGTGTGTCCAGTGGAAACCTGGTATGAATCTGATCTCAGGTCAGAATGGGTTAATGATGTGAATATAGGCTAAACGAGTACACCGCAGTTTCCTTTTGTCAGTATAGAGGCTGCCACAGTATGGACTTTTTGCATTAATCAGTGTTAATTCTTTCTGAATATTTTTTTTTTGATTTAGTCTCAGTCTCAGTCTTTTGAATAACACACCATTTAGTCTTAGTCCTTTTTAGTCTTCTGACAACATTGATGCATGCTAGATGTATACAAAGGGTGTGATAAGGCCGTCCCCTGCACCCATGCACTCATACCAAGAAACCTTCAGACTGGCTGAGATCACTATTTTGATCCAAAGAGATTAAGATAATGTTTTTCCCCAGGTGTAAAGATAGTTTGCAAGTTGCGACACCTGTCCGCTTAACCCATTTAGACCTGAGGACGCACCGTGCGTCACCTTTTAACCATTATTGTAAACTTTATAGCTGTTGAAAAATAGCAGATCCACAAGCCCGTATAGTGTGTGGCACTCGGTGCCGCACTACGAGCATGTAGATCAGCTATTTTAGAAAGAAATTGTGAAAACGTAGCGCAAACCTTTGAATAATGTATTCTTTCACATGGTGAACGTTTTTAACTCATATGTTTGCTTCTGGGGGATGGGGGGGGGGGGGTCCCTGGAACAACATATTTCTAAGCGAACACACAAGCGAATATATCACTCTGGAGGTCCTTGACATGAAATAGTTTGAGAACCTGCACCGATATTAGAAACTTTGAAAAAATTCTGAAAACTGTCAGAATCTAAGAAGACTTAAACATTTTGAATGTTGGATGATTTCATCATGTTCTCTATAACGTTGGAGGTGCCTCATGGTCTGTTGGGAGATATAAAGAGACAGCCGTTGTGTGAACACAGTAATAAGGAGTCTTGATCCGCTAAGCGCAGGTCACCCCCCCCCCCCCCTCCCCCCAATCACCCATCACGTCAACCGTCCCATGGCGTGTTTGATCAAACCCCAAAACCTGCTGGCGTTGCCGCGTCGTGTCGTCTGCGTTCCGTCAGCGGCGGCTTCATCAAGCGACCTGTTGCACAATGAAAGAGCTTCTCTGTGTGACTGATGTTGTGTGTGTGTGTGTGTGTGTGTGTGTGTGTGTGTGTGTGTGTGTGTGCGTGTGCGTGTGTGTGTGTGCGGGCGTGCGCGCCATTCAATCGGTTAAATCATTCATATAAAACGTCATCCATTTTAATAAAGATAACTGCTACTTTCAAAAAGATAGCTCAAAACTATAACGCAGCTGTTTTCCATAATATGAAATATTTAAGTGCGTGTAACAACAATGATTTCACACAGAAATGATTTCAATGTCTTCCTTATAGTTTGGAAAGCGCATAATATTAAGACGCCTCGAGATGCTACAAACAAACAGATAAAAAGCGTTTGCTTGTTGTTGTGACTCCCCAGGTAGTCTCCCAAAACTCTCAGAAAGCTTTGTTTTGTGATTTCAAAATGAGGCCCGCAATCTTGATTGTGTCTGTGTGTGTGTGCGTGTGTGTGTGCGTGCGTGTGTGTGTGTGTGCGTGTGTATGTGTGCGTGTGTGCGTGCATTTATGCGTGTGTACTGTAGCATGGATCTGCTGATTGCAGGCACAAAAAAAATGTTCCTCCTATGTTCTGTTCAGCAGGGGGGTGATTACAGCACCCCTGCAGCAGCCCCCCCCCCAACACACACACACACACACACACACGCACACACACGCAAGCACACACACACGCACTTGCAGAGACTGCATGTATACACTTGAAATAGTCTCCCCGCTTCAGCAATCACAGATTAGCTGCCACGTCTCCTTGTCTGCAACGAAACAGCTGTTTTCAAGTGGATTGATATATTTTGCCTTTAAAAAAGAAACTTTTTTCAAAACGCTTCACAAACTATAAATGAAAAGTTTTGTGTGAAAGCGAGATCTATAATTCCCCCTCATGGCCCCGCCCTGCCGGTCAGCAGTCTCTATTCGTTTATAGCAGTGTTGTTTTGGCAGCAAATTTCTATTTAGTTTTAGTCATAGTCTCTTGAATAGTTTTCACTTAGTTTTAGTCACATTTGAGTCACCTGGAATGTTCTAGTGTTTAGTCTAGTTTTAGTCGACTAAATGTCACACGAAATGTGTTTTGATGTCATTGTAATGACACATTTTACACTTTGGTTACAACGCAACCAAAGTGGTTGCAACGCAACCAAATAGCAGATATACAATCTCGTGTGAGATTGTATATCTGCTATTTTCATCATGCAGCCCAGCATAAAACTGGATCTCTTGTCCACTAGTCCCTTCCTAACATTTTAGTCTAGTTTTTATTTGTTCACGAAATTGTCAGTATATTTAGTCTTAGTTTTAGTCATCATAGATTCGTTTTTATTTAGTTTTTGTTTAGGTTTAGTCAGTGAAAAAAAGTAGTCGACGAACATTTTTCGTCTTAGTTTTAGTCGACGAAAACAACACTGGTTTATAGGGGAGAGATGGCGTGTATGGTTTATACTTCTGGGGTTCCCAATGTGGGGTCCGCGGAGGGGACCCCCAGGGGTCCTTGAGGGAGTTCCCCCCAGCTAAATGATAGTTTGGAACCAAAATGGACCCTTATGGGTCTGTAACTCTGAGAGTGTACACATGTACACTCACCGGCATAGGGTCCATGTGGCCCAGTCAGTTTAGACTTTTCCCAGTCTAACTTCCAAGAAAAAACAAGAAAAACAACAAAAGATAGCCTACTTTGGCAGCCCCTGTTTGACATGCAAATTTCTGTTAGTAGCAAAACTACAGCCTACTACGCCTTTGTTTTAAACGTCCGCCGTTAGCACGTCGGCAAAACCGTTCACATGCACCTATCGGCCCGGAGAATTAAACGGGTTGAGAATCACTGCTATAGAGCCATACATTATCTTCTCTTATGGGGTCCTTGGCATATCTCTTATAAAGGGGGTCCAGGGGACGTGGGGGGGGGGTCCTTGACATGAAAAAGTTTGGGAACCACTGGTCTTATACTCACTCTGTTGTTCTATTTCGACACTCATTACATATCCCACAGCTGAAGCTAGTTGTGATGATAATGCCCTCAGCATGGCATGTTGAACCAACACACAAAGTTAGATAAAGACAAACACTTCAACCGTCTCACTGTGATAACATTCTGTCCATACACACACACACACACACACACACACACACACACACACACACACACACACACACACACACGTGCGCTCGCCGACCGTCCTCTCCCGCTGACCTGAGTCAGCATGCCCGACGACAGTGACCAGCATGAGCAAACAATTGAATGGATGGCCGGGCCGGCCGGGCCTCGCCTCAGATCCATCGATGTGGGCCCTTTAAAAAGCTGCCGAAAGGTCAGCCTTTATACCGGTTTGTGTCCGGTGGATGAATTGGTCCCCTGCCCTTTAACGCATTCTGAACGGGAACGCATTTTGGTGTTATAGCATCATGTCGTGCTTTAGCTATTGAAAAATAGCAGATCTACAAGCTCGTAGCGCGCCACTCGGTGGCGCGCTACGAGCTTGTAGGTCTGCTATTTTGGTCTGCTGCTTTTTGGTCTGCTGCTTTTTTGAAAAATCGAAGTATACGACTGACATTTTTTTTTTAATCTGATCTCAGGTCAGAATGGGTTATAATCAGACCAGTGTGTGTGTCCAGTTGGAAACCTTTGTATGAATCTGATCTCAGGTCAGAATGGGTAAGATCTAACCGCTGTAATTCCCTCTCGACGCGTCCGTGTTAGGCAAAAAAAAGAAAAAAAAAAGATCTCTGAGCAAATGCAATTAGATCTATACCTTAACCCGTTAAGACCGGAGGTCAAAACATTCAATCGGTCTTCTAAAAAATCATGACAGTTTTCTGAAAGAAAAAAAAACCCTATGTTTCTGTAAATCAGTGGTGCTCAAAGTACATTATATTTCATGTGACGGAAACCCCAAAATATGTAATTGGCCGCGACCCCCGAAAGCAAATGTTTGAGTTAAAAAACGTTCACTGTGAAAGCATATATATATATATATATATTCAAAGATTTGCGCAACATTTTTCACGATTTTCCCGAAAAATAGCAGACCTAGTGCCGCGCTACGAGCTTGTAGATCTGGTATTTTCAATAGCTATAACATGGTTCCCGCCCAGAATGGGTTAACCTCGCTGACTCCAGATCAGCTGGCAACGCTGCGTTCTTTTATAATGGGGCCCTTTTGGTGCTGTCGTCGTCCCCCGTCCCCCCCCCGCCACCCACGACCCCCCCCATCTATTCCTCATTAGCATTTGTCAGGCGGTGTCATTGGAATATCATGGTTAATCGTATGTGCGTGTCCCTCCTCTGCGCTTAATTGGCACTCTAATCATGGTGACAATGACAGTAATCGCTTCAGTCACTTTAAATGACGAGCAGCCGTGAGAGACAGAGAGAGAGAGAGAGAGAGAGAGAGAGAGAGAGAGAGAGAGAGAGACCAGTCGACTTGCACATGTGTGTGTGTGTGTGTGTGTGTGTGTGTGTGAGAGGCTACATTGTGCCTACAAGATTTCTTGAGCTTTGCCTGGGTGTTGCCGGTACGAGTCTATCTGGGCATACAGTGTTGGTGTGTGTGTGTGTGTGTGTGTGTGTGTGTGGCAGGTGTTGCCCTCCAGTCCAGTCACCCAGTGAGTCGGTTCTGGGTGAACCCCACCCCCCCATGCCCCTCCCCTGCTCCCAGAGCTGTGACATCACCCTGAACTCCCAGCATGCCCTGCACCCTCTGTCCTCTAGACACCAGCAGGGACAAGGACTCTCTCTCTCTCTCTCACTCTCTCGCTCTCTCTCGCTCTCTCTCTCTCTCTCATGGTTCAATATTTTCAAAACAACACACACACACACAGATGTAAAGGGTGTTCAATCAATAGCACTGATTTATGCCACAAAAAAATCTAAAACCTCAAAAATGGAGTTATGAGGTTTCCTCCCGACAGGACCGACATTATGTAATCACTTCTTCGTTTTTGATACACAGGTTTAATGTTTGTCTTTAGTTCAATGTTTGTTGTGTGTAAACGCCATTGGCAAAATGAAGGGAAAATTATGGCCTCATTATGTCATATTGTCTCCTTATTGTTAACGGAGTTTAATGTCTGTGTTGGCACCGTTTGTTTTACATCACCATTACGTCGTCACCTAATCAACATGAGTTAGACTTTAATATGTTGGCGCCCCTCACTTCACACGGCGGGTGGGCTAGGTGTTTCAAGCATTATGTTATAGTTTAGCTATTTAAAAATAGCAGACCTACAAGCTCGTAGCGCGGCACTCTGTGCCCGCTACGAGCTTGTAGGTCTGCTTTTTTTGAACAATCATTCAAATGTGGCGCAGATCTTTGAATATGTATATTCTTTCAGAGCGAGTGTTTTTTAACTCAAATCCTTTGCTTCTGGGGGCGTCCCTGGAACAACCAACTGTAGATTTAGTCTACTAAAATTGTATGACATTTAGTCGACTAAAACTAGACTAACACTAAAACATTCCAGGTGACTAAAATGTGACTAAAACTTAACGAAAACTATTCGAGAGACAATACGACTAAAACAAAATAGAAATTTGCTGCCAAAAACAACACTGGCAGTGATGTTGACTGTACACCCGTCATGCCCTGCATCTCTGAGCCACGAGGGGGGAGGAGGAGGAGGAGGAGGAGGAGGGGGAGGAGGGGGAGGAGGAGGAGGGAGGAGGGGGAGGAGGGGGAGGAGGAGGAGGAGGGGGAGGAGGAGGGGGAGGAGGAGGAGGAGGAGGAGGAGGGGGGGGAGGAGGAGGAGGAGGGGGAGGCGGAGGCCCTTTCCTAAACCATGTACTAAAGTGTAATTGTCTCCCAGCCTCCAGTACATGAAAGTGTCTGGAAGAGAAGAGAGATCAAATGACTGAATACGTGAGTCTCATCTATTACTCATGACCCCCGTTTTATGGACAACCAAAGAGAAGCTTCAGCTCCATGAGGCGTGTGTTGATTGTGAATGCTTCGTGTGTGTGTGTGTGTGTGTGTGTGTGTGTGTGTGTGTGTGTGTGTGTGTGTGTGTGTGTGTGTGTGTGTGTGTGTGTGTGTGTGTGTGTGTGTGTGTGTGTGTGTGTGTGTGTGTGTGTGTGTGTGTGTGTGTGTGTGTGTGTGTGTGTGTGTGTGTGTGTGTGTGTGCGTGTGTGCGTGCGTGTGTGTGTGTGTTGTGTGTGCGTGCGTGCGTTTATAGGCGCCCCCGAAGCGCTCGCTGCAGTTTATGTTATGGAAAACCTCTCCGTTAAATGAATGAGTGTTGCGTTGCGTAAGCGGGAGCTGACCTTTTAATTCCCCCCGAAGCCTCTGACGAACGGTGCTCTGCTTTGGAAGGGAGGGATGCCCCTATCAGCAGAGAGAGAGAGAGAGAGAGAGAGAGAGAGAGAGACAGAGACAGAGAGAGAGAGAGAGAGAGAGACAGAGAG
>NC_137870.1:2676564-2680096 GCF_963924005.1 Protomyctophum bolini | reverse complement strand
TCTACAAGCTCATAGCGCGCCACCGAGTGGCGCGCTACGAGCTTGTAGGTCTGCTATTTTTGAAAAATCGAAAAACGACTGACATTTTTAGAATCTGATCTCAGGTCAGAATGGGTTCATCAGACCAGTGTGTGTCCAGTGGAAACCTCGTATGAATCTGATCTCAGGTCAGAATGGGTTAATGGCATGAGGCCTCTCTCTCTCTCTCTCTCTCTCTCTTCCCCTTCCATACGTCTCCATTGGTCCCTTCCTGTCTCAGGGGCCCGCGCTGATCGCTCTGCTCCTTACCCACCCCCCCCACACCCCAACCCCCTCCTCCCTCCTCACATCTCTGTCTCTATTGTCACGCGGACGTGAAGACGAAGGTCCCCGCGGACGTGAACGGAAAGAACGAATCGACGCCATTCAGGCCAAGGCGCGCTCTCTCTCTCTCTCTCTCTCTCTCTCTCTCTCTCTCACTTTGCGCCTTTTTTTCCCCGTGTTCAATCAAAATGCTAATGGGGAGGGGGGGGCTGCCACACAAACAAGGGAACGATATTATTGTAACACTAATTGATAAGAAGACAATAGTGAGGGCCAATAGTTCCAACTGATGCCCCCCGCCCCCTCCCTCGCCCATGCTTCTCTTTTAACCCGTTCTGACCTGAGATCAGATTAAAAAAATGTCTTCCATACATCCTGACAGTTTTCATTCTGACCTGAGATCAGATTAGAAAAAATGTCTTCTATACATCCTGACAGTTTTCATTCTGACCTGAGATCAGATTCTAAAAAATGTCTTTTATGTCAGTCGTTCTTCGATTTTTCAAAAAATAGCAGACCTACAAGCTCGTAGCGCGCCACTCGGTGGCGCGCTATGAGCTTGTAGATCTGCTATTTTTCAATAGCTAAAGCATGACGTAATGCCAACACCTAATACGGGTTCCCGCCCAGAATGGGTTAACCCATTTAGGCCTGACGTTGAAATTTTATTTCTCGATATTTCATGTCAAAGGACCCCCCAAAATTACAAGTATATGTAAATATGCAGACCGCCGACCCACCGTCTGAAAATGTGTTGTTCCATGCAGGGACCCCTCCAGAAAGCACAGATTTGAGTTGAAAAACTGAAACTCTGAAAGAATATAATACATTCAAAGATTTGAGGCACATTTCACGATTTTTCCAAACAATTGCAGACCTATACAAGTTCATGAGCTTGTAGATCTACTGTTTTTCAATTAGCTAAAGTGTATATAACATAATGCTATAGAAACACCAAAAGGGGTTCTCTTCCGCCCCGAACGGGTTAATTATACAATCGCTGCAATAATGGAGAGCAAATTGCCTGATGGCTGTAACCGCTACGGTCCTGTGACTCTGTGGTTCTCTTCCCTCTCATTAGAAATGTTATACATTATTTATTACAGTTTTATATTTATGTTTCCCTTCCCCCCCCTTCTCCTTTCAGCCACAAGTGTCATGTGATACTCGGGGCGCGCTGCAAATTAACGCCTACGAACCGGGCCGGCATCGACGACACCGGCCCGGTTCGCCTTGTCTCGCTGGCTCCGCCTCTCTCAGCCCGCCACTCTTTCTCCCACTCCAACGCCACCCCCCCCATCCCCCCACCACCCCCCCCCCACCCCTCCAGCAGGGAAGAGAGAGTCGAAGCCTTCCTTTTATATCCTAGCAGAAAATAACCTTGAAATGAAATAAACAGTCCTCTCTAGAAACGAGGAGCCATACGACTTGTCGATAGCCTTCTAAGAAGCTTCTTCTTCTTCTTCGCCCGCCCGCCAAACCCTTTGGACCCCCCCCCCCTCCTCCACCCACCCCCCCCACCCCCCCCCATGGAGGACGCCAAGTATTGATATGATCCCGCCGGTCCAACACACCTAATTACAGCTGCCAACCGGGCCTCGCGTTTGCTTTATGGATCTCTCTCTTCTCTGAGGGTGCAAAGCAGTGACGAGCTCTCTCTCTCTCTCTCTGTCTCTCTCTCTCTCTCTGTCTCTCTGTCTCTCTCTCTCTCTCCCTCTCTCTCAGTCCAACTCTATCTCTATCTCTCTCTCTCTCTGTCTCTGTCTCTCGTCTCTCTCTCTCTCTCGTCTCTGTCTCTGTCTCTCTCTCTCTCTCTCTCTCTGTCTCTGTCTCTCTCTCTCTCTCTCTCTCTCTGTCTGTCTCTCTCTCTCTCTCTCTCTCTCTCTCTCTCCCTCTCTATCTCCCCCCTCCTCCTCTCTCTCCTCTCACCACCACCTCTCCTAAGTGTGCACTTTGCCTCTGCTTGTGGATAGAAATTAGATGAAGGGGGTTTTTGTTGGTAATTAAAAGACCGTGTTGTTTTCCAGCCGTGTGTCCAACAACGAACGTATGGGCTGTCTGAGAGAATGCTGCCTTGTTACCAGGGCCCTGGGGGGGGGGAGGGGGGGGGAGGGGTGGTGGTGTGTGTGTGTGGGAGGGGGTGACCTGTTCACTGTCTTATTATTAACTTGTCCGAAAAGAAGAAAAAAACGAACGAACAGAAGAAAAGCGATTAGGAGAAAAGATAAAGAGGACATGCAAAGAACGAAGAGGTTAAAAAAGAATGACAAGCCTTATCTCTTTCTCTCCACCTTTTGGACCCCCCAGAAGGATGGAGAAGGAGATGAGCTGTGATTGGTTGGTGTTGGTGGTGGAGGAGTGAGGAGGAGAGGATGTTGCTGTGTGGTGTATATGTGTGTGTGTATAGTACATGTTCGGGGGCTGAAGCAGCTTGACAAGTGCATGGGACTGTGTGTGTGTGTGTGCGTTGCGTGCGTGCGTGCGTGCTGTGCGTGCTGTAGTGTTTTATTGTGCCTGTGAAGGAGGAGAATGGGTGGGGGGTGTGTGGGCGGGCGGGGGGGGAGGAGGGTGATGCTTTAGTTTACCGAGAGCCCCAGCTTTTCAAAAAGCAATCTGGGGAACTGAAAGGAGCTGTCTGCTCTCTTTGTGACAGGGTTAGGGCTCTGTCTCACTGTGGATATTGCCTGTTGCTCCACTCTGACTTGGGGCTCTAATTTGCCAGACAGACAGAAGTGTATAGGCATAGAGGGGGGGGAGGGGGATGAGGGGACCAGGACGAGGCGAAGCTCTTAACCCATTCTGACCTGAGATCAGATTCATACGAGGTTTCCACTGCGGACAGTGACACACTGGTCTGATTATAACCCATTCTGACCTGAGATCAGATTCTAAAAAAAAATGTCAGTCGTTCTTCGATTTTTATCAAAAATAGCAGACCTACAAGCTCGTAGCGCGCTATGAGCTTGTAGATCTGCTGTTTTTCAATAGCTAAAGCATAACATGATGCTAAACACAAGGCTGGACAAGGCTGCGGATAAGCCGTTCTGGTGCCCGCCCCCCCCCCCCCCCCCCCCCCCCCCCTCCCCCGCTGACGATCAGTTCGTACGACATCTCGCAAACGGCGTGGCTTGCCGACAACAAGCATTTTTTCCCAGTATAAAGTTCTATAGTTCCTCATGGTGACGAGCAATGTCGTCGTGTTGGCTCGTATAATACGATGTCGTTTTTG
>NC_137870.1:2666564-2674064 GCF_963924005.1 Protomyctophum bolini | reverse complement strand
ATCACTTAAATTAGAAAAACACGTATTTCTCAAAGTGGTCCTCGGTGGAAACGATCGATACTTATTTAAATAAATAAATATCTAACGACAAGATTGACGGAAAAACGGCAGTTATAAAATAAACCTTATATATATAGTCCCACTCCTCGGATGTTTTGTTTGTTTGTAGAGAGCACTTATAATGCCGTAAATCATTTGCCAGCCCATTAAGTCTATGGACTTAATGTTTGTTTATATAGGGCACTAAATGACGACGTTAGACATTCATGTGGCTGATATATACATACAGTATATACAGTGGGCTCCCCTCACTTCACACAAGTGTGATTTTGTTTTTAACCCATTCTGGGCGGGAACCTCTTTTGGTGTTAGCATTATGTTACGCTTTAGCTACTGAAAAATAGCAGATCTACAAGCTCATAGCGCGCCACCGAGTGGCGCGCTACGAGCGGCGCGCTACGAGCTTGCAGGTCTACTTTCTTTCTTTTTTTTAAATCGAAGAACGACTGACGTATAAACATAGTTTTTTCAGAAAACTGTCAGACATGTTTAGAATCTGATCTTAGGGCAACCAATGCTGTCTTTGGTCCTATATATACAGTAGGTCCTATAGGATATAGCTGTAGTGTCTGTGATTTGTGGGAACTTGCACATTGCCGTAATACACTGTGCGCGCGCGCGCGTGTGTGTGTGTGTGATGCACCCGTGCGCAACATGTGTGCTTTGCCTTCCTGCCTGTCTGCGCGAGTGTGTTTTCTTAACCTAATAGTCTGGTCTCTATTGGAGGAGGTGCCCCCCCCCCCTTTCATAACCCTAACCTATCTGGCCTCTCCACATCAGTCATTTCAGGGTTCGCTTTGTCCCCCCCCTCCCCCCCCTCACGCATTCTTCTTCATCACCATTAACCCGTCCTGGCCGGGAACGACCTTTTGTAGATCTGCTATTTTTCAATAGCTTAAAATTTAAGCTATAGAAAAATTTAAGCTATAGAAAAATAGCAGATCTACAAGCTCGTAGCGCGCCACCGAGTGGCGCGCTACGAGCTTGTAGGTCTGCTATTTTTGAAAAATCGAAGAACGACTGACATAGAAACTATAGCCTTTTCAGAAAACTGTCAGGATGTATAGAAGACATTTTTTTTAGAATCTGATCTCAGGTCAGAACGGGTTAAGCCAGCCAGAAGAAATCCAATGCACGGTGCTGATATTATTTGTCGCGGCGGGATCGCCGCCGCCGCCGTTGTTGTTGTTTATTTTTCCGCCTCTCATGGCGGTGTGTGAGTAACGACTAACGGCCTACAGCGTCTGGCCCCGTGTGGAACAAGTCCTCATCGTATCCCCCGCTGTTATTCCCTCCCCGTGTCACTTCCAATGAGGCAGAGGATAAACCACACAGAGGCCTCCTGAATGAATATACCTCCCATTCAGATTCCTGAGACTATCCCGTGTAATATCCTCCTCGAGGAGGAAAAAAAAGCCCCACCGCCGCTATACCGATGTTTCTGGAAGATTAAACCGTTTAGGCCTGATGTTGAAAAAAAAAAAAATGTCTTCTAAATTCTGACAGTTTCCTGGAAGATGTTTCTGTATCGGTGGCGCTCCATATTTCATGTCAAGAACCCCAACAATGATTATGTAATTGGCCACACCGACCCCCATCTGGGAATATGTTGTTCCAGGAACCCCCTCAGAAGCAAAAGATTTGAGTTAAAAACGTTTGCTCTGAAAGAATATATATATTCAAAGATTTGTGCCATATTTTCACATTTTTTTCAAAAATAGCAGACCTATACGAGCTCGTAGCGCGCCACTCGGTGGCGCACTATGAGCTTGTAGATCTGCTATTTTTCAATAGCTAAATTATAACATAATGTTTAAAACACCAAAAGGGGGTTCTCGTCTCCCGTCCAGAATGGATTAATGGAGAGCCGCCTCATGTAAAAGACAAGCCGAATGAAATGTTTGTGCCGTTGTTGCGCGGTGGGGAGGGGGAGGGGGAGGGGGTGCGGGCGGCCCACCCTAATTTTATATTCCCCCCGTTTCGAAAGGCTCGCAAATAACATTTCGGTGGTTGAGCTGTATATATACGAGGGGGGAGGGGCGGGGGGATACATTGGCGAGACGGTGAGAATTGTATTTGTCATCATTACTGGTTGTCATCTTAACCCATTCTGAACGGGAACCACATTTTGGTATGTTAGCGTTATGTTGCGCTTTAGCTACTGAAAAATAGCAGATCTACAAGCTCATAGCGCGCCACCGAGTGGCGCGCTACGAGCTTGTAGGTCTGCTATTTTTTGAAAAATCGAAGAGCGACTGACTGATAGAAGACATTTTTTTAGAATCTGATCTCGGGTCAGAATGAAAAACTGTCAGGATGGATAAAGACATTTTTTTAGAATCTGATCTCAGGTCAGAATGGAAAACTGTCAGGATGTATAAAGACATTTTTTCAGAATCTGATCTCAGGTCAGAATGAAAAACTGTCAGGATGTATAAAGACATGTTTAGAATCTGATCTCAGGTCAGAATGGAAAACTGTCAGGATGTATAAAGACATGTTTTCTGAATCTGATCTCAGGTCAGAACGGGTTAATAAGAGCTGTCGATGTTGGTGTCACGCGGTGGAAGACAGACGTGTGCTGGCGGTAATGTACGGCAGGAGAGTAAACAAGCCAGCGGAACGGCACGCAATTCCAATCTCACAGTGCAGAGCGGTCACTTTCAGAGCTTATATCAGTGGAGACGGAAAATAGACGATCTACAAGCTCACGACGTGGCGCAAAGCCACACGTTTGTGAGCTTGTAGATCGGCTATTTTCCACGACTATACTTCCTTTAAATGTTTGTTCTAATTTTATGGGATTTTTCTTAAGTCTTTCTTTGATTTTTTATTCAGCTAAATGATAGTTATATAGGAACCAAATGGACCCTTATGGGTCTGTATAACAAGCCCCCCCCCCCACCCCCCCCCCCCCCCAGTAAGGCTATCCAAAGTTGAAGATGCCAATATCATTATACTTCCGGAAGTCTTCCGGGTGCTTCAAAACGCCACTTCAAAACTTCCAATTCAATTCAATTCAAAGGGCTTTATTGGCATGAGAAAACATACGTTTACATTGCCAAAGCAGAAAGAACAACACAACAATACAGTAATACAATCAAAACAAAAATGATGTACATTTGAAGGTCAGATTCCTCAATAGATCAAATTCTATGTACCAAGGTCACTCAATGCAGGTATAGTGCAGGAATATACACAATGATTAGTCTTTAGGGTGGTTGTGTTCCATTTGATATCCTTCTCCTATCACAGCAACTCACAAATCTTGCTGCTGTGTTTGCACATTGTTGTACTTCGCCCAGCAGATATGGGAGTTTTTTGTCATTGGTCATGTTTTCAAAATCTCCGTGTGTGGTTGTAATCTGTGGAAAGTATGTGTCTCTGATGTCTTGGTACACAATGGACAGATGGTTAGGAAGTGTTAGCTCGGTTTCCACTTCGTTTAGTGTGCAGTGGGTGCATATAGTCCGTCTTCTCTCGGGATACAGGTCTGCCTATGACGGCCTTTCTCCATTGCGAGACTCATGTGCTCACTGAGTCTGTACCTAGTTAAGATTTGTCTTTGTTTTGGGTCGGTCACGGTGCTCAGGTATTCTGCCACTGTGTTTTCTCTGTCTAGGGCCAGATAGCATTCTAGTTTACTCTGCTTTTGTGTTCCACTGAAATGAATAGCGGGGGCGGGGGGTCCATTCTGGTTCCATTTGGGACACACTCAAATGGAAGTTAAATCAGCATTGATTGGGGGTCCCAGAGATAGAAATGCCATTAAACAGGTTGAGAATCACAGCTAGAGAGCCGTACAAGTCTTCTCCTATATGGGGGTCCCTGGCATATATTTTCAAATTGGGGGGGGGGGGGGGGGGGGTCCGCGGGCTAATTAGTGTCAATTTGGGGATCCTTGCCATGAAGAAGTTTGGGGGAAAAACAGCTCTATATATAGGGGACGCCAGTCAAGCGTTATAGCGTTTGAGAGTTGGTTAAGCTTTTTGCTGAACCGATGACAGATACTGGGGTCGACTCACAGCCCAGATAAGGCCCTAAATAGCTCGATGGCATTTTATCTGCTGCCTTAATGCCAGGAGGCCTATAATTCCAGAGGTATAATGTTATGCACATCCATGCAATCTTTTCTCTAGTTCGGTATAGACCAGACTTGATCCAATCATCGTTTTGTCTGCTTTATTTGCAGAGTAAACATGTTTATTCAAGCTGTTTGTGCAAGACTTTTCTTCTCTCTTCTATATAAATGCCGGTGGATGCATAACACATTTTTTTTATAGATCCTTTTTGGTGAGAGAAATCAATGTCCCTGCAGGTTGTTTACTTTGATGTATCTGTTAAATTGTACATAATATCGCTGTTGTTTCTTTTGCGTTGCGTGTGGTGGAACTTTTGAAATAGAAAAAAATTAACCCATTTTGGTCGGGAACCCATTTTGGTGTTGGCATCATGTCGTGCATTAGCTATTGAAAAATAGCAGATCTACAAGCTCATAGCGCGCCACCGAGTGGCGCGCTACGAGCTTGTAGGTCTGCTATTTTTTGAAAAATCGAAGAGCGACTGACGTAGAAGACATTTTTTTTTAATCTGATCTCAGGTCAGAATGGGAAACCGTCAGGATGCAGAAGACATTTTTAGAATCTGATCTCAGGTCAGAATGGGAAACCGTCAGGATGCAGAAGACATTTTTAGAATCTGATCTCAGGTCAGAATGGGTTAAGAACTACGTACATTTTAAAATCTTCATTTCACTTACGCTATATATATATTTCTGTGCCAGCAGAGCACCCAAGACGCCATAGAACGAACACCTACCCAGGAGAAGCTGTGTGTGTATGCGTGTGCGAGCGCGTGTGTGCGTGCGTGGCGCCCGTGCACAGTGCATGCATCGGTGCGTGCGTTGTGCAATGCGGCGCGTCGAAGCTCTTCATTCCTTTCCAGACTGATAAAGAACGGTTCAGGCTGAGTGGCACTACACACTACACACTACAATACACACTACACACTACACACTACACACTACACTACACACAGTCGTGTCGCCATGACGACGGAAGGCCCCCATCAGCGGAGCTTGACGAGCAAAGCGTTAACCCATTCTGACCTGAGATCAGATTCTAAAAAATGTCTGTTTGAAAATGACAGTTTTCTGAAAATGTTTCTATGTCAGTCGTTCTTCGGTTTTTCAAAAATAGCAGACCTACAAGCTCGCTATGAGCTTGTAGATCTGCTATTTTTCAATAGCTATGAAGCATAGCGTAATGCTAACACCAAAAGGGGTTCCCCGACCAGAATGGGTTAATGAAGGGCCTGGTTAACCCATTCAGACCTGAGGACGATTCTACTAAATGTCTTTCTAAATCCTGACAGTTTTCTGAAAAACCTAATGTTTCTATATGTCAGTCGTTCTCAAACATTTTCATGTCAAGGACCCCCAAAAATATATGTAATTGGCCGCCGATCCCCCCATCTGAAAATATGTTGTTCCATGCAGGGACCCCTCCCCCAGAAGCAAAGATTTAAGTTAAAAACACTCTGAAAGAATATATATATATTCAAAGATTTGAGGCACATTTTCACGATCTTTCAAAAAATAGCCGGCCTTTGCAAGCTTTTTCAATAGCTATAAAGCATAACGTAATGCTTGAAAACACCAAAAGGGGGTTCCCGCCCAGAATGGGTTAACCCATTTAGACCTGAGAACCGATTCTATATAATACTACACAAAATCACCACGACAGTTTTCAGAAAAAAAACTATATCAGTGGTTTATAGAGTGGACAGTGCAGTACAGTATACATCGATAGGCTGGGTTATATAAAAGGAACTTCAGCGGGATGATGGATGGAGCCCGCGGCACACCACAGGTACACAAGAAAGGACTTTCTTTTATTATTGAGAAATCTGACAGATTTGACAGTCAGATTTTCTTCCATAAAAGAAAGTCCTTTTTTGTTGTATCCCCGCGGTGCGGCGGGCTCCATCTATCATCTGTATCAGTCGTTCTCAAACTATTTCATGTCAAGGAACCCCTGGAATGATATGTATAATAGGAGAAAAGATTTGGGAGTTGGAGAATGTTCGCTGTGAAATGTTCAAAGGTTTCCGTCACATTTTCACGATTTTTTTCCTCCCAAAAAATAGCAGATCTACAAGCTCATAGCACTTGTAGATAGCTAAAGAACAGCTAAAGTTTAAAAGAATAACGGTTCAAAGTGGTTAAAATGCTATGAGGTGCATCTGCGCCAAAAAAATACGGTTGAGTATTTCCCAGGAAACACCCGTTGGTGAATTCACCAACAAACCCCCGGTATAAACTCCCGTAATGTATAACCATCGCCCCTGTACTGTATATCACTGTATATTACTGTATATGTGCCCGCTAAACTTGAGGTTTACGGGCAGTATAGTGCCCATAATTGCCCCGTTATTCCCTCTGTTCACGCCGTGTGACACAGATGGCGTTTCCCCGTCCTCTATGGGTTAAGTGTGGAGGTTTGACGATGGCTCTTCCCTCTGAGCCTTTTGCAGGGCCATTTGTAGCATGACACCATGTCGCTGTGCCACCCGGCCACCATGCCACCATGCACCACTTAGCGCTGTGCCACCCGGCCACCATGCCACCATGCACCGCCTAGCGCTTAGCTGATTAGCGCTGTGCCACCATGGCTGTGCCACCATGGCCACCAAACATGCAGCCAGTGACGGAAAGGAAAGCGGTAGTTCCCAAACTTTCTTTCATGGACCTCCACATTGACACTAATTTAAGGCCTATTCATAGTCTGGATTCTCGGTGGTGAGGTGACCACCGCTCCGGTGGTGAGGTGACCACCGCTCTGGTGGTGAGGTGAACACCGCTCTGGTGGTGAGGTGACCACCGCTCCGGTGGTGAGCTGACCACCGCTCTGGTGGTGAGGTGACCACCGCTCTGGTGGTGAGGTGACCTCCGCTCTGGTGGTGAGGTGACCACCGCTCTGGTGGTGAGGTGACCACCGGAGCTGAAATAACGTTGAGCGGTGGTGAGGTGACCACCGCTCCGGTGGTGAGGTGACCACCGCTCCGGTGGTGAGGTGACCACCGCTCCGGTGGTGAGGTGACCACCGGAGCTGAAATAACGTTGAGCGGTGGTGAGTAAAAACAGAGAGAAGGGCTGGAGCGGTGGCGGTGGTTTGCTCTTCACCGCGGCTCAGTGACGTCATGTTGTAGTTCGGTGGTCACCTCAGTGACGTCATGTTGTAGTTCGGTGGTCACCTCAGTGACGTCATGTTGTAGTTCGGCGGTCACCTCAGTGACGTCATGTTGTAGTTCGGCGGTCACCTCAGTGAGGTCATGTTGTAGTTCGGCGGTCACCTCAGTGACGTCATGTTGTAGTTCGGCGGTCACCTCAGTGACGTCATGTTGTAGTTCGGTGGTCACCTCAGTGACGTCATGTTGTAG
>NC_137870.1:2659064-2661564 GCF_963924005.1 Protomyctophum bolini | reverse complement strand
TCTCTCTCTCTCTCTCTCTCTCTCTCTCTCTCTCTCCTCTGCCAGGCTGTTGATTTCTCTCCGGCCAATCTTCCAATCAGCCGGCGCTCGTTCCTCCACCGCCGTCTGTAGACGAGACTCATTGATTGCTGGAGGTGACATCTTTCAGATAGCCGTGTCACCCCAAGCCGCCGTCGTGTGATTAGGAGAGTATCAGCATTGGAGAGAGATGGGGTGGGAGGGGTGGTATGTGTCACTCTGTGGAGTGGAGGTGTGTGCGTGTGTGTGTGCGTGTGTGTGTGTGTGTGTGTGTGTGTGTGCGTGTGCGCGTGCGTTTGAGTGTGAGTGTGTGTTCTGGTGTTGTGGCATGAGGTCTGTTTTCGTGGAGGCTAAGCTCATCAGAGTCCTCTCTGCCTGGGCTCACAGCAGACTCCTGGGAGCTTTTGGAGGGCCCTCTTTAAACAGAGCTCTGTGTGTGTGTGTGTGTGTGTGTGTGTGTGTGTGTGTGTGTGTGTGTGTGTGGCTCATCTTTGAATCAAACAGACTATAGTTTCTCATCACTGAAGTGTGTCTTCGACAATGAATGCCCTTATCGCTCATCTCCTGTTTTTTCTTTTTCTTTTTGGTTTATTTTTCTTCTCCTCCGTCTTCCCGAAGACAAGCGAGTCGTGGTGTGTGTGTGTGTGTGTGTGTGTGTGTGTGTGTGTGTGTGCGCGCCGTAAGTGAATTCAGTTTACAACAAGCGGCACTGCAAAAAACCTGTACCCTGTACCCCCCCCCCCCCACCCCCCCCACTACACACAATATACACTCCTCTTTATAATAAATCCTGGTATGGAGAAGAGAGAGAATCTACTGTGTATATATTGCGCCGCAACATAATCCAATACAGAAGCATATTGTCACAGCGCTGAGTCGCGGAGGGAGGGAAGGAAAGAAAGGACTGAAATAGGCACGTATATACTATAACGATAACATTGAGAAAGGCGTGAATTGGATTGTGAGGATACGGTATGGCTTATGTTTTCACAGGGTTTTCTATTTAACCACTGTGTCTGATGTCTGGAATTTGTACTTGAGAAGGAGTCGGCAAGGAGGGTGGGGAGGGGGGGGGGGGGGGGGGGGGGGGGGTGGGGGGGGGGAATGGTCATCAAAATTCCATTTCCTCCCCACTCCTCATACCTGGGAAACGGTTATTAAGACATTTAGGCCTGACGTTGAATTCATTTTTTTTTATTTTTCATGCACTGTATATATTTTTCTTAAAAACCGGTTCTAAAAAAGCGGTTCTCAATATTTCAGGCAAGGACCCCCAAAAATTATATGTAATATGCCAGCCGACTCCCCCCATCTGAAAATATGTTGTTCCAGGGACCCCCCCCCCCCCCCCCCAGAAGCAAAGATTAGAGTTATAAAAAACTGAAACTCTGAAAGAATTATACATTCAAAGATTTGTGCCGTGCATTTTCCCCAAAAATATAGCAGACCTACAAGCTCATAAGTGCCAGCGCTATACGAGCTTGTAGATCTGCTATTTTTCAACAGCTATATAAAGACAAGTATATTAAGTAACATAATGCTTAATAAAAACACCAAAAGGGGGTTCCCGCCCAGAAGGGGTTAAAGGAAATTGTAGGGAGAAGCATGTACAATGATCTGTTTAACCTCGGGGGGGGGGGGGGGGGGGGTGGGGGGGGGAGGCTGGCGGGTGGCTTTTTTGACTTTGGCAGAAGAACCGTTGTGCAGCTAGCACGGCCGCCGCGGCCCCGCGTGCGTGAGCACATTCTTGACGAGGCATGAATCAAATTATAAAAATGACAGGCGGTGACATTTCTCTCCCCGTTGAGCCGGGGGGGGGGGTGGAGGGGGGGGGGGGGGGGGATGAGCATTTTGAGGGGCGGCGCGGCTCACGAGCGAGCGAGCGTCTTCGGCGAGGCATCTGTATGTAGTTATCCCATTTTGCGCGGGAACGCTTTTGGTGTTGGCATCATGTTATGCTTTAGCTAATGAAAAATAGCAGATCTATTACTCAGGTGTAAAGCAGCAACTTGGACACTCAGGCATGAAGGGAGCATGAGTTAAGTCCGTTGCTCTCCCCAGGTTGGCGGAGGGTGTGTAGAGCCCAGGATCACAGTAGATGATTGCACAGGGGTGAAAATGGGTTACAAAAATCGTGGATAAAAATATATATTAAAAATAGTAGATCTACAAGCTCATAGCGCGCCACTCGGTGGCGCGCTATGAGCTTGTAGATCTACTATGTTTTGAAAAATGGATAGAATCGACGATAGAAACATAGCTTTTTCAGAAAACTGTCAGGATGTCATAGAAGACATTCTGACCTGATCTCAGGTCAGAATGTGTTATTTATGCCGGGGTCTTATAGGCATACGGATGTGTTATTTGACTGTCAACGCGCTTCCTGCCTCGCTGAGAGAGAGACATTGATATGTGACTGTTCTGTCACTGCAGTGGGCGGACGGACGGGGAGTTCTCTGGCACATTTTGGACGCTGGCATAT
>NC_137870.1:2653355-2658864 GCF_963924005.1 Protomyctophum bolini | reverse complement strand
TATCCCCCCCATGTGCGTACGAGAGAGAAGCCGCCAAATGGGAAGATGTGGGGATAATGATCTGTAGCCCCGTGTTCGGTATTTACTGTACAGCCTCTTATGGTGCCTCCTCCACCGCCATATCTCTCTCCCTCTCTCTCCACCCGCCATATCTCTCTCTCTCTCTCTCTCTCTCTCCCTCTCTCCCACCCGCCATATCTCTCTCTCTCCCTCTCCCTCTCTCTCCCACCCGCCATATCTCTCTCCCTCTCTCTCCCACCCGCCATATCTCTCTCTCTCTCTCTCTCTCTCTCTCTCTCTCTCTCTCTCTCTCTCTCTCTCTCTCTCTCTCTCTCTCTCTCTCTCCCACCCAAGCTATTTCTCTCCCATGAATTAGAGCTCGGCCGCTTATTATGTAGACCGGGGCATTCTATTACTGGGGGGGGCAGGGGGGGGGGGGGGGGCTGCTATGTGCGCTATCTGGACTCGATGATTAGGCCGCGGCTTTCAGCTACATTAAACCTTGTTAAAAGCACCCTGGCTCTCCAGGATTACAAGGACATGATAACAACAGAGAGGAGCATTGTGGGGGGTGGGAGTGGGGGAGTGGGGGGCTGGAGGAGGGGGTCGGAGAGAGGGGTGTCGTTGGATGAGGAGGAGGGGGAGGGTCATTCGCTAATGAAGGGGTCATTTTTTTGCTGTGGGGGGGCACTCCATGTCTGTGAGAGAGAGAGGCTCGTCCGTCCATCCGTCCTCCCCCTCATCATCTCACCTCTATCCTGCTTTCTGTGACTGTAGTTGTCTCTCCGTCCCCCCACCCCCCTTATCTCTCTCTCTCTCTCTTTACCTCTCACCCCTCCATGCCTCCGTCCCGCCCCCTCCCTCCCGTAAAAAAAGGCCACTTATCTGGACCCCCCCCCACCGGCCCCTCTCTCAGCCAATAGGCACGCATGTTGTTTAAACACACAGAGCTGGAGGTCTCTATAGCTGCAATGCATGCCCGGCTAAATATGGCCGCCTCCCTGCGATGCTATGTATAAATATATATATGTGACGCTATCGACCTTCCCATTAGGCCACAGCACTCCCCCAACAAGCACTACACTATACACTCTGCTCCCACTGGCCTCCTATCTGTAGTGTGTGTATGTGCGCGCACACACACACACACACACACACACACACACACACACACATGCACACACTCTCTCCTTTTTGCAAAGTGCACTTAACACTTGTCTGTAATTGCAGAGAGCCTATACCTGTGTGCAGAAACAGACACAATGGCTTTGATAAAATCCAATTCATGTCGGTGTGTGTCCCCCGCGCGCTCACTCCACACACCGAGTCCTGTGACAAAGCATTCACGCATGGAGTACAGTACAGTACAGTACACTCAACCCTGACCCCAACCTGTGTACATGGAGTACAGTACAGTACAGTACACTAAACCCTGACCCCAACCTGTGTACATGGAGTACAGTACAGTACAGTACACTCAACCCTGACCCCAACCTGTGTACATTCCGTCCTTTTGTCATTGTTGTTTATCACGAGTATATATAAATCCCTTATAGTTCCTTTTATAGCAGCCGACATCGCGTGGAATCTTCTCCCCCCCCCCCCCCCCCCCGATACGTCGGCGGCGGCTCCACGACGCACACCACCGGGAATCGATCGCAACATCAGCTCTCTATTTTTAGAGCGAGCACTCGTATACGAATAACCCCGCCGCCAAGGTTGGCCCCGGCTTCACCTTGGGCACCCTCTCCCTCCTCTCGAACCCTCTGGCTTCACCTTGGGCACCCTCTCCCTCCTCTCGAACCCTCTGGCTTCACCTTGGCCACCCTCTCCCTCCTCTCAGGTAGCTGGGAGAAGCTGTACCTCCCCGTCCGTCCGTCCCAATCCGTTCTCTACAGTATCACAGCAGGGAGAAGCTGTCCCATGCCTTCAAAGTCACGCATAGGACAGTGAGAAGGAGAAGGAAAAATAAACAGGGTATAGCCTTCTCTCCTCCCAGTGTCGTCCTTGCCAAGTATATCGGCACACACACGGCACCACGTGGTGCATCATGGGCCCGGGCCCCCATCCGTCGCTCAGGTTATTTATTTGGGCGGATTGCTGTTTGTCCCACAGGGTACTGTCTGGGCTATGACCTCCGATAAGCACCTCGGCGTCCGATAACAGCCCCGGATCTAGCCCCTCCGCTCACTCGCTCGCTCGCATCCTCTTCCATTTTCCATTCTATAGTCTGTTTCTTCCTCTCTCTCTGTCTCTTATTGTCAGTCTGTCTTTATTTCCATCTCCTTTCCTGTCCGGACCTCTCTGCTCTCTAGATGTCCTCGGGGCTTCACGTCGAGGGGGGGAGGAGGAGAGTAAAACGGAGGGAATATCTTGTCTCTATATCATTGCCTCTTTAACCCATTTTGACGTGAGATCGGATTCTAAAAATGTCTTCTATACATCCTGACAGTTTTCTGAAAAAGCTATTTTTCTATGTCAGTCGTTCTTCGTTCTTCAGACCTACAAGCTCGTAGCACGCCACTCGCGCTATGAGCTTGTATAGATCTGCTATTTTTCAATAGCTAAAGCATAACATAATGCATAAAGCATAACATAACACGAAAAGGGGTTTCCAGCCCAAAATGGGTTAATAACCCTTTGCACTGTGACTGACGGCCACAGAAGAAATAGTTTTTGGGTTGGAAGTCGCGGGCACCCCGCGGTCGTCCCCCATTCCGCCTATCTGAATAACCTTTCAGATGAATTAAGCGGTGGGCCACGCGCGGTTGGCTAGGCTATAGCTAGACCTGGGGGACCCCCTCCGGAGAGAGCCTCCTTCAAAGGTTGGCTAATAGCGAAAGGCGCGGTCGGTCGGTCAGTCAGGAGCTCCTGCCAGCCAATTGATCAGGTCTAGAGACTCAAAGGGCAATTAGAAAGGCTTGTGAAAACCCACTTGCTCTTGCCATGGGCAGGGCAACAACAACAACCATCGCTAAACCCTCCCGTACCGTCGTACGTGCCTCAACTCCCCCAAAAAAACAACCCACTGCTTTTATTTACCGTTCCGACATCACAGAAACGCAGCGTTTTTAACTCATGTTCAAGTCCAGTTTTGGTAACGGTCACTCCGTGTTCACAGTTTGCGATCCAGACACGGTTGTATGCTGTGCGAAGCGGGTCACTTTATATTTCTCATTCTGGGCGCTTTTTTTGGCCAAAAACACTTGCTTTAATGTTACCTTTCTCTTCTTCTAGTGAGCCGCGTGCCTCATCCCCCCTGGTACCGGATTAACTCCACCCGTTTAAAGCTCACTCCGGCTCCACAGATGTCGGCTTTGAGATTGAAATGAGCTCTCTGTGGGTAAACTAAAGCGAGTGAATTAAAAAGCAGAAGAAATCTTAAATCTGGACCTGAAGAGAACCCGAGTCGCGCTGAAAGAGTGTGAAAGGAAAAACAAATTGCTTTCATTCACAGTTTGATATTTTAAAAAGCCCAACGTGCCATAATATATTAGAAGGACCCCGTATACAGTAGCACCACTGTGTTTTTAACACGCTTTTATTTGGAAATAACCACTATGTTCACTGTTTATAGATGTTGAAGAAACAATTCCAAAATCGAAAACTGTTTTTTTTTTTGGGGCGGGAACCCCTTTTGGTGTTAGTGTGTGTGAGTGTGTGCATGCTATTGACAAATAGCAGATCTACAAGCTCATAGCGCCACACACACACACACACACACACAGGGCCGTATATGCAAGAATCTCCGAAGATTACTCAAATACTATTTAGAGATTGGATCAGTTAACCCATTTTGGGCGTGAACCCATTTTGGTGTAGCTATTGAAAAATAGCAGATCTACAAGATCATAGCGTGCCACCGAGTGGCGCGCTACGAGCTTGTAGGTCTGCTATTTTTGAAAAATCTAAGACACTTTTAGAATCTGATCTCAGGTCAGAATGGGTTAATAATGAAACTGTCAGGATGTAATAGACATTTTTTTAATCTGATCTCAGGTCAGAATGGGTTAACATGTATAGTAGTTCTTTGCGGTGTGCAGTATACAGAGCAACCCCTCCGTTGTGTTCAGTGTCTCCCCGTGACATTCACAAGTCTTTTTAACCACCGCCACCAGCTCCCACTTTAATTATGTCCACCACCACAGCCGTAATAACAATAATAATGCTCTCGTGAAACACAGCCTGCTGCCTCCTGCAAAATGCTCCACACAGGAGGAAACAGTTTCTGCCAGTCGTTGAGCTGAACTGACTAACGCGTGGTTTTGGCTGTGTATAGTCCTGTACTGTACCGAGGCTGATTAAGACAATACTACTTAAACGAGTGACCGAGATGAATACCCACCTCCCTCGTAGCCTCCCGTACGCCCCATGTCTTCATATAGAAGTCCATTATGAGCAAAAAATAAATGAGAGTTGAGTCACTCAACAAAATGCAACAAAAGGGAGGCGAGGAAAAAACAGACTGAATGGAATGCGCTCTGCCTGCCTGCGTGTGTGTGCCAAGCCGTCATTTTTAATTTTTTTGCTAATTCATCTTGGCTCGGCACCCGGTCGGTCCCAGTGATTAAAAAGACTTGTGATGTGCAGCAGTGGCTCCGTAATATTGTACACTTTCACATTCAATTATACAGCCCAATTATGTTATGCACTTAATATCATTTCAAATGAGCCCAGCAACTGTGAAATGTACAGTGTGTTACATATGCAAATCACTTGGAAGACACACACGCTCACACACACACACACACACACACACACACACACACACACACACACACACACACACAGACGCCCCAAAGAAGCACACAGCAGCCTGCTGAGACATCCCCAAACTCATTCAGGAGTGTGTGTGTGTGTGTGTGTGTGTGTGTGTGTGTGTGTGTGTGTGTGTGTGTGTGTATGTGTGTGTGCGTATTATGCGATGAGCGCCTGCACCTCCCGTAAAAAGAAAAACCGACGGAGCGCGCGACGAGCGAGCGAGGGCTTATTTGGTGCTCCGATGACATCACCTCGTCACAGACACATGGTTAGACGTGGTGCATAGCTCCGATGACATCACCTCGTCACAGACACATGGTTAGACGTGGTGCGTAGCTCCGATGACATCACCTCGTCACAGACACATGGTTAGACGTGGTGCGTAGCTCCGATGACATCACCTCGTCACAGACACATGGTTAGACGTGGTGTATATAGATGACATCACCTCGTCACAGACACATGGTTAGACGTGGTGTATATAGATGACATCACCTCGTCACAGACACATGGTTAGACGTGGTGTATATAGATGACATCACCTGGTCACAGACACATGGTTAGACGTGGTGTATATAGATGACATCACCTCGTCACAGACACATGGTTAGACGTGGTGTATATAGATGACATCACCTCGTCACAGACACATGGTTAGACGTGGTGCGTAGCTCCGATGACATCACCTGGTCACAGACACATGGTTAGACGTGGTGTATATAGATGACATCACCTGGTCACAGACACA
>NC_137870.1:2640855-2643355 GCF_963924005.1 Protomyctophum bolini | reverse complement strand
TCTGTATGAGTTAATGAACACAGCCAAGTGCCACCATCATTAGCTGTTTTGGGGGCGCAATGATTTGTTTCCCTGCGTTCACTTGTTTGGTGTTATCTCTCTCTCTCTCTCTCTCTCTCTCTCTCTCTCTCTCTCTCTCTCTCTCTCTCTCTCTCCTCTCTCTCTCTCTCTCTCTCTCTCTCTCCCTCTCTTTTCTCTGCATGGTTTTTATGCGGTGCCTAAAGTTGACATTTATCTTAGCAGACAAGCCCCGGTGCAATGCCATGAAAGTGTGTGACCTTAATGTTTCTGGGAGGGGAAAACAAATGGTTAGAAGCACGCCGTAAGGTCAGACTATACACTGTGTTGTTTAAGAATGGCTGGACGGGAGCACACACACACACACACACACACACGCACACACACGCACACACAAACACACACACACACACACCTGTGTTTGCATTGTCTGAGTCCGCCGAATGAACTAATAATTGGAAAAATGGCTCAACTTGGTAATTGCACAAGATTAAACTGGAATACGTACGGACGCACACATGCAGCACATGAGCACGCACGGACGCACACACACGCACACGCACCAAAACACCACCAAAACACATGCACCACAACCCATTTCATTGTCTAGACTATATACCATGTGGGCTGTTCTCTAGGCCGTCCTACTCGTCACAGCCCTATATATATATACAGTAAATCCCTTCATTCCCACTTTCTGCCTGACGAGAAGCCTCACTCTCTTCCATTGGAACAAGGTTTTTCCTCCTCCTCCTCCCCCGTCTGTCTGTCCGTCCGTCCGTACGTCCGTCCGCTCTGCGTTGTTTTTCTCCCACACGCTACATGTCAGTCCACTAAACGTATCTCGCGCCGGTCATTACGATGTGGCGCGATGGCTTGCTGCTCTCAATCGATCCCCGTGTCCACTCTCATTTGCTTTACAAGGGATTCCCGGTTTTTCCGAAAGAAGAGCTTATCCCATTCTGACCTGAGATCAGATTCATGCGAGGTTTCCACTGCAGGACACACACTGGTCCGATTATAACCCATTTCTGACCTGAGATCAGATTCTATAAAAATGTCAGTCGTTCTTCGATTTTTCAAAAATAGCAGACCTACAAGCTCGTAGCGCGCCACTCGGTGGCGTGCTACGAGCTTGTAGATCTGCTATTTTTCAATAGCTAAAGCATGACATGATGCTAAACACCAAAATGGGTTCCCTCCCAGAATGGGTTATAGCCCGGGTCCCTCTCCTCTCCTCTCTCTCCTCTCCTCCTTGTGCTCCTCTCCTCTCCCACCCTGTTGATGAAGAGGATGTTTAAATAAGGGCGTAAACTCCCCCCGATCGATGTGGTTGGCCGATCCATATATATCGACGCTCCCGGTGGTCGGCGGTGGTGATGCGTCTAACATGTCTCTCCCATCAACCACTCTGTCTCCAACCAAAGAGGAGACGCTTTCACTATTGTGTTTTTTTTTTCTTTTGGTGTTTCTTTTTTTTTTCTTCTCCTTCATCACCCACCTCTGTCTCTCTCTCTCTCTCTCTCTCTCTCTGTCAATTTCAATTCAATTTCAAAAGGCTTTATTGGCATGATAAATATGTTTTACATTGCCAAAGCGTATACATACAACAAAACAAAAGTCAATAAACATCCCAACAATAATGAACAACAAGCAATACAGTAACAATGAAAATAAATTAACAAACATAAACATAACAGCAACTTAATGACCCTGTTGTTCAGACAGATATACCTGTCTCTTCTGTCCACTGGCTGTCCCTCAGTTGATGACAACTGTGCATTTGGACTGTTCTCCCAGAACATATTGGAGTGATGAGTTATTAATAGTGGATTCTTTCAAATTCTTTATATTTTTCTTTAAATTTAGAGAAGAATGATTCTCTGATGTCTTTATACTTGTCGCATTGTAACAGAAAGTGTAGTTCCGTCTCCACCTCCCCTTGAGAGCAGAGTGAACACAGTCTGTCTTCTCTAGGCAGCCACTTCTGTCTGTGTCTGCCTGTTTCTATTGCCAGGCGGTGGTCACTGAGTCTGTACATAGTCAACATCTTCCTCAGTTTTGGATCAGTAACAGTGGTCAGGTAGTTTGCCACTGTGTATTCTCGGTTGAGGGCCAAATAGCATTCTAATTTACTTTGGGTTTTTGTTGTGTGATATAATATGTTCTTGTTGCATTTTGATAATTTGGTTAGTGGAGGTTGTTTTAGTGTCTCTCTCTCTCTCTCTCTCTCTCTCTCTCTCTCTGTCGTTCTCTCTCTCTGTCTCTCTACCGGGTAAAAAATGAAGCCCCATATTGACAGGTCTTCTCCACAGAAAGACGCCCACCGGCGCTCATTATTAATGAACGGCGGAAGTGGCGCCATTTATCAAAACGGCGGAGGAATTAACCCATTCTGGGCGGGAACCCCCCTTTTGGTGTTTTTATGTTATATATACTATTGTATGGGTCCCTGGAACAACATATTTTCAGATGGGGGGGG
>NC_137870.1:2633355-2635855 GCF_963924005.1 Protomyctophum bolini | reverse complement strand
AGTATATCCACGTATGTTAGCACGGGGCGTCCTCGTGATCGATGGCCGTGTGTTGGTTCCCAGAGCACCAGTTTGCTGGCTGGCAGTTCTTGATGTCTTTGGCAGTGTCCTGCTAGTCTCATTCTCCTGGCTGCTATTTTCTGGCTCACCCTCGGTAGTCCCTCATACAGAGTCATGTTAGTGACATGTACAGTCTTGCTGATGTTAAGTACTGCACGCAGCATTCTGGTGTAGCACCCGTCAAGGGACTTCTCCAGGGTTGGCTTCAGGGTCCAGCATTCACTGCCGTATAGGAGAACAGACTCCACTGTTGCGTAGAAGAAGCTCAGTTTGATTTGTCGGGGGAGATTGGAGTTCCAAACACTGTTCATGCCATTCAGGGACCTCCATGCAAGTGCCTTCCTCACTTTCAGATCTTGCTCGGTTGAGTTGACCCATGAGCCGAGGTACTTAAAGTCCTTGACTTCCTTCAGCACCGTGCCTCCTGCTGTTGTGAGAGGTGGATGTTCCGGTGAGATGTTGTAGGTGATAACCTCAGTTTTCTTGGCATTTAGCCTAAGGCCAACTTTGGCACACTCCAGCTCCACACTGTTCAGGAGTTCCTGAGCTTGTTCCACGCTGTCGGAGAGCAGGCCGATGTCATCCGCATAGTCCAGATCTGTCAGGACTACCTTGGGATGTCGTCTTGACCTCCTTGGGGTTAGGGTGAAGCCAAGATCCTGCTCTCGTCCACTGATGGCTTTCCTGAGCGCATAGTCCAGGACTATGATGAAGAGGAAAGGGGCTAGGGTATCCCCCTGCATTACCCCGGCCCGGATATCAAACTCCTCACTGTTACCATCTGGGGTCACCACCATGGCCCTTGTTCTCGCATACATGGACTCTATTGCCCGGAGCAAGTTGGGAGGGACACCGTAGGCCTTAAGGATCTTCACCATTGTGCCTCTGTGAAAAGAGTCAAACGCCTTTTTGAAGTCGATGAAGCAGAGTACAGCAGTCAAGTTATCCTTCCTCACCCCCTCAATCATTCTCCTCAGTGCCAAGATCTGTGCTACGGTAGTTCTCCTCTCTCTGAAGCCATTTTGGTTCTCTCTCAGGAGAGGGTCGATGGCATGCCGTATCCTGTTTAGTATCATTCTGTTGTAAATCTTTGCAGTGACACAAGTCAGGCTGATGCCTCTGTAGTTGTCTGGCTTTGAGAGGTCCCCACCTTTAGGCACTGGAATGATGTTGGACAGAGACCATATTTCAGGCTGTTTGTTGTTCATTAGTGACAGGTTGCAAAACTCCAGGGTGAGGTCATCCAGGTCACAGTTCTTTAGGACCTCTGGGGGTATGCCATCTGGCCCAGCACTCTTGCCCTCCCTCACTGTGGATTTCGCCTTGGAAAGCTCACTGGACGTAAAGGGACCATCTTCGATGTCCAGGCCCTGGAGGATTGCCGGCACATCCTCCTCAACTACATCCTCTGCTGTACCCAGGAGCCCCTGGAAGTGGCCGAACCAGGTAGTCACCCTGTCCTCTGGGGCTATATAGGGCAAGTGCTATATATGGGTCTGAAAAGGTGGGTTTTCAGACTGCGGCGGAAGATTGGGAGTGAGGCTGCAGCTCTTGTGATTGTAATGGGAAGTTTCCATTCCATCATTTTTGGAGCCAGAAGGGAGAAGAGTTTTGGGATACGTGTGGAGAGTTTTTTTGTAAGGGTATAATATACTTCCAGCTTCCCTGCGTCGGCTGATCTGAGTGTGCGATCTGAGGGTTTGTAGAGTTCTATCATACTTGCAAGATATGGGGGGAGCCTCTAGTCTATAGCCTTTGGTTGCTTTGAATGAATGCATCAGAGTTTGGTATTCCGTGCGGGCAGAATATCCCATTTTGGGCAGGAACCCCTTTTGGTGTCAGCATTATGCTATGCTTTAGCTATTGAAAAATAGCAGATCTACAAGCTCAACATGGCTTTTTCAGGAAAACTGTCAGGATGTAGATAGAAGATATATTTTTTTAGAATCTGATCTCAGGCCTAAATGTGATATTATAGGACGTATCCGGGGTCTCCATATACATATTATGCACAAGGACACAGTGGAGACACGCTGTACGAGAGGCCTAGAATTCACTTCAGCAGACCTTATACCTGTCCACACTGAGATGAAAGTGACTCTCAGCCCCCTGAAGAACAGGTACACAGAGAGAGAGAGAGAGAGAGAGAAGATGAAAGGTGATGAAGGTTACAGTAGTATAAGCATTACAATGTGATGCAAAGGACAGGCGGGATCAAGCAGTCAAGCACGACCGCCTGTGTTCCCTCTATACCTCCCCATGTCTCTCTCTCTCTCTCTCTCTCTCTCTCGCGCTCAGAAATGCTTCTCGCATTCATCTTTAAAAGCCCCATTATAGGACAGGAGGAGTCATTGGCACGAGTTTGGAGAGTTTCTCTTATATCATCATCATCATCATTGCTTTGTTTTGGATGGATGGTAAGGGTCTCTCTCTCTCTCTC
>NC_137870.1:2615855-2628355 GCF_963924005.1 Protomyctophum bolini | reverse complement strand
ATATAGCAATTAAGCTCTCACATTGGCCTATACAATAAAACAACACAAAAGGCTTGGAGAAGGGCTACAAGTATAGGTTCCAATTATACACCAAAACAAATAATATAGCCTAATTATTGTAGCCAACAGAACAAACAAACAAACATAGCCTATATACTGTCATGTGGAAACACGATCGCATCGCACCAACAACACAATGAACACAATGAGCATCTCCACGGCGGGAGGAAAGTAGAAAAAAAGACTATAGCCTATGCACCAACCATTAATCACCAACAAATAGTTGAGCATTTAGGCTTATAGTGTCTTTTATATGTGGCCATCTCCACGGTAGGGGAATATGAGTAAAAGTTTATGCACCAACCAAAAACAACAAGTCTATATAGTGTATTTATGTCGGGAGGCAAAGGGGGGGGGGGATCTGCGCGTCTGCAGATTGCACGTTTGCCATTATGAAGGGCGCGTTCGGAAATACCACACCGGAGCACACTCTCCTATTAGTTTGCATTGCACAGTGGGCTCAGTGCGCTATTTCCGAACGCGCCCGAAGGCTACTTGGGTATTTGTCCCGTTTTACCTGATTCAGTGACGGTGTGCCAGAACCAAGAACCTCTGGTGGAGAAGCATGCGGTGGTGGTGGAGGTCCGAAAGTTGAGCTGCTGCTGTGGAAGTTGCGACAGCAGCCCTCTGCCTCACTGGAATAATGCTATCCGACACTCGCGAACCCCATCCGACGACCGAATTTCGTTGTGCATTTAGTAGTGCTCGGTGCTCGACTCCCCGCAATGGCCCGCAATATTAACAACAACAGGCGACATGGTGTTGGTTTCAGTATCGTCATCAGTCTGCCTTTCTGAAGGTGCTGGTGGGTTTATAGAGTTTGGTGTTTTGGCTTTGAGCCAGTTCCTAATATCCATGATTCAATTTTACCGGTTTGGGTTTGTTTTCACTGTGACTGAAGCATGGACTGAAGTCACACAGGTAATGACGTAGCTTTTGGTGCGCTGCATCAAAACGAATCCGACTAGGTGCACCGACTATAGGTGCCAGTGTACTTGTTATTATTGCATTTTTATTACTATGAATTAATTAGAAAATGTAAATTTATTATAAACACAAAGAACATGAAAATAACACATTATATATATTTTAAACCTGTAAAACATTAAAAATAATGGTGGGGTAGGGTTCTGGACTGGGGGGGCACAAAGTCTATCTGGGGGGGCAGTGCCCCCTAGTGCCCCCCCGTAGAAACGGCACTGCCGTGTGTCCATATACAGTAATGCCCACATGGCCCTCCACCATTATCATAAACCTGGAATGGCTTTTATAGAGTGAAATATCAATGAAACAGACGACTATATGAAATGACATGAAATTCATGCGTCCGTCCACTTTAAAACACCAAAAGGGGTTAATTCCCGTCCACGACGGGTTAATTGACGGAAATGACTATCTTTGCAGCTGTAAGTCGATCCTCATGAGGCCTTTGTGGAAGTTTAACCAAGTGTCTTTTGTCCCCCTTTTTTCCTCCTCCTTGTCTCCCGTCTTCCGCTCTCTCGCACTCTCGTGCGTTCTTCATCTCCTCCTCCTCCTCCTCTCTCTTGTTCTTCTGCAGGTTTCGGCTTTGTAACTTTCGAGATCGAGGACGTGGTGGAGAAAGTGTGCGAGATCCATTTTCACGAAATCAATAATAAAATGGTAAGTAGCCTCGCCTCTCTCTCTCTCTCTCTCTCTATATATATATGTCTCTCTCTCTCTCTCTCTCTCTATATATATATGTCTCTCTCTCTCTCTCTCTCTCTCTCTCTGCGGTGCTTTCAGAAAATGCCAGAGTGCCATCAGGGCGGAGGATTAATATTTGATTTTTCTCTTTAGCACAATGGTAATGACACCACGTTGTTGGACAATGCTATATACTGGGGAGGGGGGGACAGCAGGGGAATGGGCCATGCACGCAGACACACACACACACACACACACACACACACACACAGACACACACACACACACACACACACACACACACACACACACACACACACACACACAGACACACACACACACACACACACACACAGACACACACACGCACGCACACACACAAACACATCAGCTAGATTTTGAGGGATGAGAGGTGGTTGGCGGTGTGTTCCAGCTCAGCCGGATCACCCACCATGAAATTGTGTTGTGTGTGTGTGTGTGTGTGTGTGTGTGTGTGTGTGTGTGTGCGCGACGGTGAACCTGGCAGAAGGGGGCAGAACAAGCTCTTCCCTATATATCCCATTCTGACCTGAGATCAGATCATTCTAAAAAATGTCTTCTATACATCCTGACAGTTTTCCATTCTGACCTGAGATCAGATTCTAAAAAATGTCTTCTATACATCCTGACAGTTTTCCATTCTGACCTGAGATCAGATTCTAAAAAATGTCTTCTATACATCCTGACTGTTTTCCATTCTGACCTGAGATCAGATTCTAAAAAAATTGTCTTCTACGTCAAGTCGTTCTTCGATTAAAAAAAAAATAGCAGACCTATACAAGCTCGTAGCGCGCCACTTGGTGGCGCGCTATGAGCTTGTAGATCTACTATTTTTCAATAGCTAAAGCATAACATAATGCTAACACTATAAAAGGGGTTCACGCCCAGAATGGGATATATATACCTCTGCCCTCGTGTCCCCATTTCCAAACGCAGGGACGAAACGCCTCCTCCTGCAAATCAGGCTGGAACGCCCCGGCCGTGTCATTTCAACAGAAAAAAAGAGCCATGATGTTCCTGGAGCTTTGGGGCCTAACGGTCCGTCCCTCACCTGCTGCCTGGGCGTCACGGCTGAATGCCTAAAACCCTTGTTCGGTTTTTGTTTTCAAGCTCTCAGGGTTTTGGTTTTAATTCGTCGTGACGCGGGCCAAAGGGGGCTCTCCGGCTGGCCAGCCGGCCAGTTGGCTTATATTATATAGCAGGAGGAAGAGTATAGGAGAGAGAGAAAGTTGTTCTCTTTTTTAGGGTAGGGTGAGGGTTAGGGCTAGGGTTAGTTGTTTTATTTTATTTATTTTATTTTGATAGGGGCAGGTATAAATAAGATTTATCTTCTTCCTGCTCCTTTTCTTTTCAGATATGGAATATGTAAAAAATATATATATGTAAAAATGAATATAATCATGTAAAACCATAACTGAAATGAAATAAATAAATATGAAATGAAATATGAAATATGAAATATGAAATATGAAAAGAGAGAGAGAGAGAGAGAGAGAGGCACGCACACACCCATGGCGTGTGTGTGTGCAGCGAGAGGCATATACAGTTTTGATTGATTGATTGAAATATTTATTAACAGTTTGTAGAATTACAGTACATTTCAACTAAGCACAAACTCAATACAAAGACTGTTAACTGTGAGTGGACGACCCAATTAAGCGTTACACTTGTTTACAACAGGGTCCACATTGTTCAATTTATCAAAACATTTAGAGACGTACAAATAGACACTTTCTATGTAGTTAAAGAACAGAACAGGAATTCATCATATATAAGCAAAAAGGGAAAAGATACATATACAGTGAGGGGAAAGGGGGGGGGGGATTCAGATTTTACAGAGGCCAGTTTCGAATTGCAGCCGTCCGTAGGTGCCCTTTGAGAGCGGTTTTGAAGGAGTCAAGGGATTCACATGTCTTAATGACTGTTGGTAGGGCGTTCCTCATTTTGGTGGCATAGGAGCGAAAATAATTTAGTCCCTTGTTAGTGCCGAATCTGGGTTGTACATGGTTTGTTGAACTCCCACTGGTGTTGTGGGTGTGGACTTCGTTGACATTAAGGAAGTATTTAGACAGGTACATGGGTATCTTGGTGAAGTATTTAGACAGGTACATGGGTATCTTGGTGAAGTATTTAGACAGGTACATGGGTATCTTGGTGAAGTATTTAGACAGGTACATGCAGGGTATCTTGGTGGTGTATCGAATCTTGTGGACCAGACCCATTGCAAGATGCTGTACTCTGTCGTACACGACACAAATGGATTCCATATACTGTATATACGTACTACTAGTGCTGGTGTTGAAACAGTCAAGAAATGGCCCCCCAAGACATTATCAATGTGTATTTTTCTGTGAAAAATGTTTTCGGGGACATTATATTTTACTGTGAGATGAGATAGTGCTTTCACTTCTAGTGAGTTTTACTAGTTGCTGCTACTGTAGTTGCTAGTTGTATAAGTAGGCCTACATAAACAAATATAATTAAAATAATAATAATAATAATAATAATAATAGTTGTGCATTTAAAAACGGTGTACATTGGTGATCTTGAGGCCTACAAAAAATAAAAATTAAATATATTCTTATCAACTAGTCAACTTGTACCAACAAGGTACTAGTCGACTAGTTGAATAGACGACCAGTTGCTTAAAAAGCCCTATAGTGTGAGAATGACAAAATATATTTCCCACAATATCTAAAATATACAATGGGTGGCCCGCAATCTTAAATGTTTGAGAAACTATATTGTGATACATTGTTTATTCATAAATATTATTATATTTGCCGTGTTCTCAAAGAAAATGTGGATGTATACATACAGTACCATTGATTTTATATCGACGTGTCAAGTTAATGAATATATTCTCATTAGTGTCAACGAGGACTAGCTGAGTGGGCTGAGAACATGACAGGTGCTGTTGTTGAACCCTTTGCCTTATTTGCAGCTGTTCTTTGTAAGAAATCGAAAGGTCGTGGTTTCCAACACTAATGTCCATTTGTGAGATCCTTTAGCGGTTACTGTATAGGTCAGTGTGCTCTACTGTATATATAGAACATTTACAGACCATGTTTCCATCAGAGTTTGGAAGCTCTCGTTTTCAGTAAAGCAAAATGTCCTGTTGCCTCCTGTGTGCTAATTATAAACAGGTGGTAGTTTAGTGATCTATAACGAGCACTTCCAAACTCCAGCACTTAAAAAAATAATCACCTGCAAGGACACAAAGTATAGCTCATAACATGTCTACAGTGGATTTTTATGAAACAAACACTTTGAGGATAGAAAGAGAATCATCCAAGCTTTCCATACACAGCTGCAATGTCGGTGAGTTTGACGTTCCATCTTTTTTTCCTTCTTTTTCTGAAGTGTTACGAGCACGTAGAGAACACAGTTGTGAACCGTAGTCAATGTATATTTAAAAAAAAGTCTATTTTTATTGTACACAGTTCAAGAGTTATATAGGCCTGATAACAGCGCCACCATGAGACCGATCTTGGGTAGAGTTTTTTTCTGGGCTTATATACTCGTATAGTGTGCGCGCAACGTTCCACGCCAATCTGTGGCGCGGTACACACAGAGGTGATCTGCTCACGGACACACTCAAAGGACTGAAAACGTCACTTTTATGGCCTTTCTGAGTGGTCAAAATTGGACTGATTTGACCAACTATAACCGGTATAATGATTTTTCATCAAGTTACGTGAAGAACATTCAGGCTTTTCCTTTGTGCAGGTTTGATGCCATCCTTTTGTCGCTTTACTGTTTTGGTTGTTATGTTTTTCCTTTTGGAAATATTGTACAGTAGGGAGACATAATTAAGTTGACCATTTCACTATATATATATAGAAACTCACTGTGTGAGAAAGAGTGTCCATCTAAGACTAGATGCCGTGTTTTTTGCGAAACACAGAACGCTTTGTATTCAAGTTGTTTTCTCTTAAATTGAACATTTTAAAGTGACCCAGCAACAAGACTTTGTCAATCACGGATCAGCCCCCCGTGTTCAATAATGTTTGACTTTTACGCATGCACGCACGCACGCACACACGCTCGCACACACGCACGCACTCATGCTCTGTGCGAGCGCACGGGCGCGCCGCACACACCCACACATGATGTTCCTGCACCATCATCACGATACCCTTCTTACTCCTATTAACCCATCCTGAACGGGAACCCATTTTGGTGTTAGCATCATGTTATGCTTTAGCTATTGAAAAATAGCAGATCTACAAGCTCATAGCGCGCCACCGAGTGGCGCGCTACGAGCTTGTAGGTCTGCTATTTTTTTTAAATCGAAGAACGACTGACATTTTTAGAATCTGATCTCAGGTCAGAATGGGTTAATCAGACCAGTGTGTGTCCAGTGGAAACCTCGTATGAATCTGATCTCAGGTCAGAATGGGTTAAACATGAGCTCACCCTGCTGTTTGAGGTGAACCCTCCACACACACACACACACACACGCCATCTCTGAGTCATATTCTATGTGGCCTGGCGGTCCTAAGACAACACACAGCCCCCAGAAACCAGACGGATATTGATTTCCACATGATGCCCCATCACATGCCCTCATTGTTCTGGGATCTGCACCAGCACTGGCCATGATTTCTTTATTTTAGTCGATTTCTCCCCACGGAGAGATTCCTTACACACACACACACACACGCACTCAGCCACGCACGTGCATGCGCACACACACACACACACACACACACACACACACACACACACACACACACACACCCACCACCACCACTCATCGACTGGCCCCGCATTAAATTGGGCTACAGGGGAATTGCATGCATCGTTAACACGGGTAGACGGAGGGGCTGCAGACGGAGAGAGAGAGAGGGGAGAGAGAGGGAGGGGAGAGGAGAGAGACTGAGAGAGAGAGATAAGAAGGAGAAGAGAGAGAGACACAAGGGATGGAATCACCAACCCCTTGCGGTGATTATTAGCCCATTCTCTCACTCTGCATGTTTTGGTTTGAGTGGAGATGCTGTCAGTTCACAGTTTGTACAAAAACCACACACAACACAAGCCACAGACAATAGAGGAGAATACACAGTGCTGAGATAACCGGAGGTCCAATTCTCCCCCTTTCTCATTCAGGTCACAGTTTTTATGTTTCATTGTAAAAAAAAAAAAAACACAGACTAAAGAACTCTGTTGTATACATCAGTCCTGTCCTGCTTTTAAACCAACATCGTTAAACCAGACGGTATACGTATGTGACTACATTTGACTGAGGGACTGCCATTGGATTTTATTTATTTGTTGAATTTTCGTTTTCTTCATGTCATTATGGAAGCCGGGAATCATATAGCTTCAAATTGACATAATTATTGGTTCATTCATTTTGACCCACCAGTTTTGGAGATATGGCTTATAGAGTAAATGTCTGGCAGAGAAACAGCGAGTTGAGAAAACAGGCTTGAATTAATAGTTTATTTCGATCTTTCAGAGGGAGCCATTACACAAAACAGTTAACTTTTTCTTTTTTTTTTTTGCTTGAAAGGTTCACTTCTGCGGTCTCTAACATTACACCTATAGCTACATGTTTGTTTAAGCATTAATGTTCATGTCTGTTAGTGTGATCTTTGTCCTGTAAAGGCTATCGTTTTGCATTGTATTTCGTCTATATGTCTTTTCTGTGTCTTGAACGGTGACGTCATGTCAGTGTAAGCTGCTGACAATAGCGTTGTATTGTATCGTATCGTAAAATCGGGACGAATCGGTGGATTTGTTCAATTCGCCATTTATTGCTATACTGTAGCTTTAGCTAATTTCACTATAACAACGGCTGTTTTCGGTAGAATCACATGTGCACACAACGGGGATGAAGTGGTTAACCCATTCTGAACGGGAACCCATTTTGGTGTTAGCATCATGTCATGCTTTAGCTATTGAAAAATAGCAGATCTACAAGCTCATAGCGCGCCACCGAGTGGCGCGCTACGAGCTTGTAGGTCTGCTATTTTTGAAAAACGACTGACATTTTTAGAATCTGATCTCAGGTCAGAATGGGTTAATCAGACCCAGTGTGTGTCCAGTGGAAACCTCGTTTGAATCTGATCTCAGGTCAGAATGGGTTAAGTTGTGTATAGGCATGCAGGAGTCACTGTCTGACACCCAGGATAAAAGGATCATCTGCCCATTAGATACCATCGCTGTAGTCAGAGGCCTTTTCTCTGGGTGGCAGAGCAGGAGGAATCAGTCCGTCCATCCGTCCTTCCTTCTGATACGGCGCAGGTTTGTGCGATGCCGTTTGCTCAGCACTTCAAAGCCAGGCCGCTGATGCTTTGATTTCCATCCGTGTGCTAATATTTGACTACAGTATAGTTATCATGATCATGTCGTAAATGGAGGCGATGACTAGGGCTGTGAATCTGGGGCGTCCCACGATTCGATTCGATTACCAGTCTTGGGGTCACGATTCGATTCAAAAATCCGATTCAACTCGATTCTCAATCCAAAAACGATTTTCTCTTTTAAACTCATTCATTCAAGTTTTTTTTTTTTTCCAGATTCAAAACGATTCTCTATTCAAAATGATTCTCGATTCAATACATATAGGATTTCATCACAATCTACTCCACTATACAGTAACTTGAAAATGACTGACAAGACATGACGTTTACTGTGATTATAGAGTGAGCTTACATTTCATAACTCCTGAAACTGTAATAAAAAATATTTTTTTGAATTATGAATCGATTTTGAATCGTTCATAAGGGGAATCACGATTCTAATTCGAATGGATTCTTTTTGACACCCCTAGTGACGATGGCCCTCTGCTTGCCACCCACAGCGTCATCGTTGCCATCGGCCCCTAACGCATCTGGCAGGAGGCTTCTTTTATTTTCTGTTTTTTTACATCCCCTCATTTCCCGACATCGACATCTGTGGCCCCCCCTAACTTTTAAAAGGGGCAACTTTAGGCTAAGAAACTTTTAGCTGCCTTTGACGGCCTCGTTGTGAACATGGCGGTCATCGAAAGGCGCATGCGCGGCCATGCAGGCCCCGCCTACTCCTCCATGCAGGCCCTGCCTCCTCCTCCTCCCGGGGTTGAGCGGTTGTGAGTGGAGGCCCCGCCTCCTCCTCCTCCCGCGGTTCAGCGGGTGTGAGTGAGCCTAACGTCGTGCCTAAAGGGCTGATTGCAGGTTTAGCCCATTCTGCGCGGGAACCCGTTTTGGTGTTATAGCATTACGTTATGCTTTAGCTAGTTAAAAATAGCAGATCTACAAGCTCGTAGCGCGCCACCGAGTGGCGCGCTACGAGCTTGTAGGTTTTAACTGTCAGGATTTAAGACATTTTTTTTTTAATCTGATCTCGGGTCAGAATGCATTAAAGAACCACCATTCATCTGTGCGTTATAGAATCTGATCTCAGGTCAGATTGGGTTAGTGTCACACATCAGAGCCGGCGCACGGCGCGCGTGTTTGGCGCGCCTGGCACGGTGCCTAGGCAAGCTTTCCTTTGATAGGCTCTCTAGGCACGGATACGACCGCTATTAAACATGCAGCCAGACATCCTCCTTCTCCTCCTCAGACAGAGTGAGTGGGTGTGTGAGCTGAGCTGAGCTGAGCTGGAGGGAAGGGAAGAGACAGAAAAGACTTAGCTCTAAGAGAGCTCTGAGAGCCATAGACTTAAGACATTCTGGGCGGGAGGAAGCATTCTGTTATACACTATTGAAAAATAGCAGATCTACAAGCTCATAGCGCGGCACCGAGTGCCGCGCTATGAACTTGTCGGTCTGCTATTTTTGAAAAATCTGTGAAAATGTGGCGCAAGTCTTTGAATATATATTCTTTCTGAGCGAACGTTTTTAACTCAAATCTTTGCTTCTGGTCTCTGGAACAACATATTTTCAGATGGGGGGTCGGCAGCCAATTACAGATATTTTTGGGGGTCCTTGACATGAAAATGTTTGAGAACGACTGACACATATAGAAACATAGGGTTTTTCAGAAAACTGTCAGGATTTATAAGACATTAATTTTGTTGAATGGTCCCCATGGGTCTCAACGGGTTAGGTAAGAGAGAGACGGAGTGGAATAAAAACAGTGAAGATATTCTCCTGTTGACGGAAAAGAACAGGTGGAGAATAATGAGAAGATATTTAAACGGGCCGTGAGAGGAGAAGACCTCCTCCTCAGTTATAGCTGTTTAACTCAGCTCTCATTTTTCTTTCCGGGAGGGAGGGAGGGAGGGTGGGTGAGAGAGAGAGGGAGGGTTGAAGGGGTTGAAGTAAAAGTGAAAGGCCCCTAATGGAAAGCTAGAGAACTCTCTCTCTCTCTCTCTGTAGATTTCGGAGTCCTGGATAACAGAAACTAGGCTATAGCTTGTTGCCTCAGTCAATATGTGTCTCATGACTCTTACAGAGTGCCACAGCGCCTCATCGTTCATTCGCTCAGTGCAGTTTAAGTTGCAGCACGGCTGGAATGGAGGGGGACCCGTGAACCTCATCCGTCTATGTCACGCAGTCCACGAAATGACAGGCAAGGGTAGAGGTATTGTTCCCTCTCCCTCCCTCCCTCTCTCTCTCACACACACACACACACACACACACACACACACACACACACACGCACAGAAGTAATTGGGCCATTTCGGCCGTGCGGGCGTCAGGGCCACTCTCTAATGTTAGCGTCAAGGTGTATATATATATATATATATATATATATATATATATATATAGATGCCATTTGTCTGTTTGTCGTTGGCCACAATGGGAAGGCCTGTAATTCTATAGCATCTGATCTGGAGTCAGCTCTCATCTCACTCTGGGACCAGACAGCACTGTCTCTGCATGCCGTCACTTTAATTCGACCTGAGATCAGATTCTAAAAAAAATGCCTTCTATACATCCTGACAGTTTTCTGAAAAAGCTATGTTTCTATATCAGTCGTTCTTTGATTTTTCAAAAAATAGCAGACCTTGTAGAGCTTGTAGATCTGCTATTTTTCAATAACTATAGCATGACATCATTCTTTATCACCGAAAGGGGTGCCCGCCCCCAAAATGGGTTAATGCACACGCATTTTTATTTTCACATATCTTTTATTTTCACATATCTTTTATTTTCACATATCTTTTATTTTCACACATCTTTGACGGGGGGGGGAGGGGGGGGGACGTGGGGCAACGGGTCAATGGCTCCCTCCCCCCCCTGCCAACATCACGCCGCCGGGGGCTCGTCCGTGTCGCTGCCCCCGCCCCTCTCGCCGTGCCCCCCTGAAGGGCAGAGAGCCTCCTCAGCAGCGCGGGGGCCGGTATATATTATATACGTGCCGCTATATATAGCCCCCCATAGACTCGAGGCAACCGGCCCCCATCCATTATTAGCATGTATGGGGAAGTGCCGAGCGGTGGTGGTGCCTGTGGGTGGGGGGGGTAATTTGGGATGGTCGCGTCATGCTGCGGTGCGGACGGACTAAAGCCCCGGAAATAATATCATCAGCACATCAGCCCTCCACTGAGGAGAGAGAGAGAGAGAGAGACATTAGCCCTCCACTGAGAAGGAGAGAGAGAGAGAGAGAGAGAGAGAGAGGGAGAGACATCAGCCCTCCACTGAGAAGGAGAGAGAGAGAGAGAGGGAGGGAAGGGGCGGGGAGGGGGGGGGGGGGGGGAGAGAGAGAGAGAGAGAGACCTGCCTAATTCTCTCCTCTCTCGCCCCACTTTGGTGTGTGATGTCACTGCATGTTCGACTGACATTGACTTCAACGACAGTGGAGAGGGGAGGAGTGTGCACGTCTGTGCCTCTTTGCTTCACTCGCTGTGGGTGACTGTTCACATGCACTGTATAGGGCAGACTGTATAGGGCAGACTGTATAGGGCAGACTGCATAGGGCAGACTGCATAGGGCAGACTGCATAGGCCAAACAGAAAGACATGGTATATATATATATGTATATATATATATATATTAGGGATGCACCGATATGGAAATTCTTGGACGATGCCAATGTTTAAACCCGTTCTGACCTGAGATCAGATTCTAAAAAAATGTCTTCTATACAAAGGGGTAAAGCCCTCCTTTTGTGGCAGAGAAACAAATACTGTACATATTCAATGCAAGAAATTACTGTTCAGAATGGTAGACTTGGTAGACTGCACGTAACCAAACATACCGACGCAGCCAATGCAACATGTATGCTTATAATAATATCTGGGACTTATAGGGCTTAGGGGCATGTTTAGGGGCATGTTTAGGGGCGACTTACATAGCTTTTTTCTAATACCCGATGCTTATCGACAACAGATAAACATCGGCTACACTGCCATTGGTCAATGTCAGTTTTTTTTACCGATACAATATCGGCCGATACTGATTATGTGGCCGATACATCGACCACATAATCCATCGGCCGAGAGTATAAAAGTATAAAAGTATTGGACATTTTAATGTCTCAAGTAATATACAAATACACATACCGGTATGGTTATACTTCAGTGCTGACCTTGAGGTCGTCTCGTGGGCGCAGTAGTTATAGCTTACCTCACAGAGCTGCCGTTTGTCGCTTTTCCCACGGCAATTAATGGCTACAAACAAGTTCACGCAGGTCGGAATGGTCAGGGCAGTGCATGGTGTTTGCTGCTTACACAATTAAACTCTTGATGATAATCAGGACTTGCTGACCAAAAAAAAACACCCCATTTAATCCCTCCAATGCCCAGCTCGGTTCATTTTAGCCCTATCGCAATGTGTGTATACGTGCGTGCGACTGTGCGTG
>NC_137870.1:2608355-2613355 GCF_963924005.1 Protomyctophum bolini | reverse complement strand
CGAGGTTTCCACTGGACACACACTGGTCTGATTAACCCATTCTGTCCTGAGATCAGATTCTAAAAATGTCAGTCGTTCTTTGATTTTTCAAAAATAGCAGACCTACAAGCTCGTAGCGCGCCACTCGGTGGCGCGCTACGAGCTTGTAGGTCTGCTATTTTTCAATAGCTAAAGCATAACATGATGCTAACACCAAAATGGTTTCCCGTTCAGAATGGGTTAACCCACGTTCAACCTGCCAGCCCCTGTTTAGGGAATGTCACACATATAGGTTGAGACTTTTACCAACATTTTACACACTTTCTGTTAACAACAAAGTTAACAGAAATGTATAGAAATAGCCAGTCTACAAGCTTTAAAGAGAAATGTTGAAATAGGGCTTAAGTAGTTATACATATTGACAATACTTAATGATTTTTACTGTACATTTTTGCTGTATGTATGTTTGCCTTCATTTAATATTCCAGGATCCATACATGTATATGTACAGTAGACAGTAGGCCTACATACTTTGTGCCTTGTGCCGAGTCAATTGTCAAGGCAAGTGAGCACGCTCACAATTGCACGAGCAATGTTAGTAACTCACAACTCACTCAGGGTCCCAGATTATTACATTTACACCTACAAGTACTGTATTTGCAGTCAAGACACTGCTACAAATGGTAAATGTAATCTTCTGTGAGTACTTCATACTGTATGTAGCCTACTTAAGAAAAGTATCTGGTGGTAAAATGTATTTAGTGTAAATATTAAAAGCACATGTACTGTATATCAAAAGTAAAAACCTTTTTCATAGACCAGAACTTTGATCTACTTCTACTACATTTAAACATTAATATTTGTCTTTTCCTACAGTATCTCTGATGCTCGACTATTCGTGGTCATATTGTACTTTGTATTTCATGCAAATTATTCTTGTTTTACAGCCATGCAATTTGCTGGGTCAAATTATCTATTAGGCCTAGATTTAAAAGTTAGTTCTAAAGAAAAAGCCTGTGTGGAACAGAAACGTGTGTCTGTCATTCTCACGCACACACACACTTACGCAATATGGTTCTCAATGTCTGGGTCTGTGTTTGTTTGGGTCCATTTGGTTCCATTTGTACACTCTCAGAGTTCAATTGACATTGATTTAACACTGGGGTCCCAGAGATAGAAAATCTGTTAAGATGGGCATCCACCAGCTTAACCATAGAAAACTGTCAGGATTTTTTAGAAGACATTTTTTTAGAATCTGATCTCAGGTCAGAATGGGCTAGAGAAGCAGACAACGTAGCTGTGCCTGGAGCTCAGAAACCCTGTGTAATCATCCTGGTGTCATCTATAGGAGCTGGTGGCACATATAGATACACAACAGACAGACGTGTCCGCTGGAGCATATATAACCCATTCTGACCTGAGATCAGATTCTAACAATGTCTTCTATACATCCTGTCAGTTTTCCATTCTGACCTCAGATCAGATTCTAAAAATGTCTTCTATACATCCTGACAGTTTTCCATTCTGACCTCAGATCAGATTCTAAAAATGTCTTCTATACATCCTGACAGTTTTCTTCTGACCTGAGATCAGATTCTAACACTGTCTTCTATACATCCTGACAGTTTTCCATTCTGACCTCAGATCAGATTCTAAAAATGTCTTCTATCAGTCAGTCGCTCTTCGATTAAAAAAAAATAGCAGACCTACAAGCTCGTAGCGCGCCACTCGGTGGCGCGATACGAGCTTGTAGATCTGCTGTTTTTAAATAGCTAAAGCATAACATAATGCTAGCACTATATAAAAGGGGTTCACGCCAGAATGGGATAATTTTGGTGGAGGCAACACGGGGCTGTGAAAGAGATTCCTCTGATTGACAGTTTGGTTAAAGATAAGCCCTGTTGCCATGCAGGTCTCTGTTCGTTATCCCTCTGTGGAGCCTCGTAGTAAGACTTTTCTCATCCAAGCAGATATACGACAACAAAAACACATTCACTACTATGAACTGTAAAGCCTAATTAATACTCTGTATTAAGATAGAAAAAAATATACTGAAAATCTATTATTTTCGGCAAGCAACGCCGTCGAGCATGAATTATCTTTCTATTTAACCCATTTTGAGCGGGTGCTAGCATTATGTTATGAAAAATAGCAGATCTACAAGCTCGAGTGGCGCGCTACGAGTTTGTAGGTCTGCTGTTTTTGAAAAATCGAAGACGACCTGACATAGAAACATTATAGCTTTTTCTGAATACTGTCAGGACGTAGAAGACATTTTTAGAATCTGATCTCAGGTTAAATTGGGTTAATTCCAAACACAGTCTTGCAGTCTTGTTTTTGCTTTTGTTTCTCACGAGTAATGTGTGTTGGCTTTTTTGCATAATAATAATAATTATAGCAACTTCATTATCTTGTTGAATTGTTGCGTCACTTTGATTTCAATTTAATTTGGCCCTTTCGTTTCTATATACTCTAGGCCAGATGTAGGTGTTGGATTGATTGAATTATGAATTGGAGTAAGTTATGATTATTAAATAATTTGAGGATGTAGTCTTTATCTTTTTGTCCTGCCAGTGCTGTCCTATATAATCCCTAATACATTTCAGCTCAAATAGCAGTATTCTTTTTAGCACCCTATACCCCTCTCTCTGTTCTTATCAAGCCTGTCTGTGTCGAGAGAGAGAGAGAGAGATGGAGAGAGAGAGCTTTCTCTTAACCAGTTTTGACCTTGAGATCAGATTCTATAAATGTCTTCTACATCCTGACAGTTTTCTGAAAAAGCTATGTTTCTATATGTCAGTCGTTCTTCGATTTTTCCAAAAATAGCAGATCTACAAGCTCGTAGCGCGCCACTCGGTGGCGCGCTACGAGCTTGCAGATCTGCTATTTTTCAATAGCTAAAGCATAACATAGTGCTAACACTAAAAGGGGGGTTCCCGCACAAAATGAGTTAAACTGAAGGAAATGTGCTTCGGGGAGCACATTTCAAGCCAAAGAGGTTTGGTATGGTGTGTAAGTCCTTTCTCTGAAGGGAAGCTTCCCGCCGCAGAGAAAATGCTGATTATCTGCCCCGTCCCCCCCCCCCCCCTCTTTCTGATTCAGGGTGAGCGTCCTGGCTTTGAATTGGAAATGGGAAATCTGTGATATAGCTTAATGTGTGAACTCTAACGTTCTCAGAGGGAGAGAGAGAGAGAGAGAGAGGGCGGGACGAGAGGGAGAGAGAGAAGGAGAGGGGGGGGAGAGAGAGAGAGAGGAGAGAGAGAGAGAGAGAGAGGTGGGGGGGGGAGGAGAGAGAGAGGGAGGGAGGGAGAGAGAGAGAGTGACTCAACAATAATATATAAACCAGAGAATATAATATACATTTAGTTCTGCTGCTACAGCCACATATACTGTATAAGCAGATTAGAAGCGCTATAACTGTATAGTCAGCAGTATATACAGTAGCACCATGGGGGGCTGGACCGGCCATTATAGGACGTACAGTGTACTAGGGCATATTCCCCGGTGGGCCGGCGACCGTAGGGGGCCGCCATGATATGTTTTTGGACAGGCAGGCGGCAGGCCACCAGAAAGGTCCAGGGCGCGTGCTGCCATTCTGCCAGTGCCGTCATGATCAATCATGTCACTGTATACCTGTATCAGTGTGAGTGACAAATAATAATTCTAAAACGGGTAGTCCCAATACTTCATTCTGATTGGCTGGTTACCGTCACGTGACCGGTGTAAATTTCACTGATAACACACTCCTTCAATCACTTTGTATCAAACTGCAGCCTTGTAGCTGAACTGGGAAGGGGAGCGCTTCATTGCCTTACCGCCCGCCTCATATGACTGTGAATGTGTGGCTCCAGGCAGCCCCGTAAAGATATCAAGCGCTATTCTCCTGTCACATAGGCTATACTTGCGGAGCAAAACAAGGAAGTGTTGTGGCTCTGGCTCCGGTGACCACCGGAGCTGAAATAACGTTGAGCGGTGGTGAGTAAAAACAGAGAGAAGGGCTGGAGCGGTGGCTGGGAGGTAGAAGACCCTCCGCTGCGCGTCGGGTCTGCCTACGCCCCCAGCCAGTGTAAAATACCCGGTAACCTGAGACCTCCGTGGCTTATTGCTTAAATAAACCCTCTTCTATCTTGAATCCTTTTGCCAAGCAACAAAGGGTTTGTGTATACGTAGTTCTCTGTTGGTTTGTATCATTGATGTTGTTCTGTAGAAGAGTGGTGGTATTATTAGGGGCTTGTTTTGTGTGTATGTGTGTCTCGACGGAGCGGGCGGTGTAGAGTTTCTGCTATCTGCGTCGCTTGGTTGTGGTTGTGGTTTTGCCGGTCTGGGCCACATTTGCGCGGAAATGACCGGCCGAATCTTTGTCCCAGTCAGTCCAGCCCTGTGTAGTAGCACCCCATGCTGAACAAAGGGCCACCTAGAGGTGGGCATAGCTGAGCTGTATAAGGTTCACCACTTACCTTGACCTTTGACCTGTGACTTGAACATATATATTGAGTTAGGTCATCTAATGAATGACGTTTTGTGGCCTTCAGTGTTGTTTTTGGCAGCAAATTTCTGTTAAGGACAAAATCTGAGTAATGGCAAAATGGCAAAAATCGGGCCTGCATGCTGGTGGTTCTAAAATAGGCCAATGTGAAAAGGGAGACATTTTCTCCTCGGCCTAGTAGTAGTAGTATGTGTGTGCAAAGTTTTGCGCTAATCGGACAATGCGTTCATGATTTGAGGCATTTTGTACAAATTGGACCACTCCTGCAAACTTTGGAAGCCAAGTCAGATAGATTGTCTTGATCACTTGTGGTTCTGGTCTGCCCTGCATGGGTCTGGTTGTGATTATGTCCATTTTGTGTTCTGATGTGTCTCTGTTTGTCTGGTTTTGACCCGATCCGACCACGTGATCAGAAATCTAGGCGATCACTTCATTTAAAAATGATCGGAGCAACAGAAAAAAAAATACCTGATCGGTTCAACTGCTGTAAATGAGCTGTTCACAGACGGACGGACACACGTATGGACGAGGGGGC
>NC_137870.1:2588355-2603355 GCF_963924005.1 Protomyctophum bolini | reverse complement strand
ATAGCGATGACATCATGTGTCCCTATAGCGATGACATCATGTGTCCCTATAGCGATGACATCATGTGTCCCTATAGCGATGACATGTGTCCCTATAGCGATGACATGTGTCCCTACTATAGCGATGACATCATGTGTCCCTATAGCGATGACATCATGTGTCCCTATAGCGATGACATCATGTGTCCCTATAGCGATGACATCATGTGTCCCTATAGCGATGACATCATGTGTCCCTATAGCGATGACATCATGTGTCCCTATATAGCGATGACATCATGTGTCCCTATAGCGATGACATCATGTGTCCCTATAGCGATGACATCATGTGTCCCTATAGCGATGACATCATGTGTCCCTATATAGCGATGACATCATGTGTCCCTATAGCGATGACATCATGTGTCCCTATAGCGATGACATGTGTCCCTATAGCGATGACATCATGTGTCCATATAGCGATGACATCATGTGTCCCTACTATAGCGATGACATCATGTGTCCATATAGCGATGACATCATGTGTCCCTATAGCGATGACATCATGTGTCCCTATAGCGATGACATCAGGGAACGACAGTTTTCTTATACCTCTGGTCTGCTTTGAGGCAGGACTCCAGAGAAGATATATAACCTCATTGTCAGCTCTGTATAGCAGTGGCCGGCAAACTGTCTCAACATCCCCCATTTTAAAATGTATACAAGGAAATGGAGATCGGAAAACTTGCCCCGCATATAGGTTTCTCAAGTTGTTTTTAGGCGGATTTGTTTTGTGGGTATTTTTTTTTTTTTTTACCGTTCTCATTACTTATTTATTTCTGTCACCTCAGCGCCGGCCTTAGTATATTCGCTATTTCCACATTAAATTTTATAAATTACAATAGTTGGTTCAAACTTTGGCTCTAAATAATCATTTGACATTTTGACTGGAAACGTAGTTAGTTACTACTTCATTCCGCTGAAACAATGTACAATGCAACTTTTGGCAAAAAACGTAGATGGGTTCCATTTTTAACGCTAGCTATTTAATGGACACACATATTAATAATATATCCTGCAGTAGTTTGGACTATACTGTCTGAAGAGTGTGAAATTAACAAGCACTGCGTTGGCTGTTTCCTCTGTCCTCTTCTGTAACAAGCGAACACTGCAGACCTTTCTTCTGGCACTCTTAAGTGTGCTATAAAACTAAGTGAAACTGTGACGTACAGAAGCTGTGCATTATGCCTTTGGTCTACTCTAAGCAGTATTAAAATGCCATGATGTATACAGTAATTATACCACAATGCAAAAGTAATTATCAGGCCACCTGGGCAAATTCACCATTATTATCAGTTATGACTACCTTGGTTGTGTCGTTAAACACTAAACAGCTATATAAATTATACTCTGCGTAATGATGATAATAGCTCAAATTGATATAGCGCTTCTCTAAATACCCAAAGCGCTTTACATAAAAGAATAAGGATCACATTTTATTCGAGAAAACAAAAGAAGAAGAAAACAACAACAGGTACTAGATAAGTGACAAAAGGATAAACAAGGGATGGTGGGGGGGACATCTTTTGTTTTTATATATTTTTTATCCCACGATTTTGTAACCCATTTTTCACCCCTGTGTCAATCATCTAATGTGATCCTGGGCTCTACACACCCTCCACCAACCTAGTCCCCATATATGGGGGACAAGGGGAGACCAACCTAGTCCCCATATATGGGGGACAAGGGGAGACCAACCTAGTCCCCATATATGCGGGACAAGGGGAGACCAACCTAGTCCCCATATATGGGGGACAAGGGGAGAGCAACGGACTTGAACTCATGCTTCCTTCATGCCTGAGTGTCCAAGTTGCTCCTTTACACCTGACAGGGGGGAGTTTCCCTGGTTGGACGCTGTAGCGCGTGGAAGGAACACGTTATTCCAACCAGTTCCTTTCCCCTCCATCAGGCGCCCCGGCTGGCCAGGGGGAGGCAGTTTAGTTACCAGGATTACTGCATGTTTTTTGTGAGGGTACCTACCCTAGGGGACACGGGGAGAACATGCAAACTCCCCACAGAAAGGCCCTTTGGGGTGGGGGGACATCTTATCCAGACCTCAGCTGCAGGGGAAAGCTATCTTGAAGAGGTGGGTTTTGAGTGAGGTTTTTGAAGGAGATTGTGAAAATGTGGTGCAAATCTTTGAATACAGTATATATTCTTTCATTGCGAACGTTTTTTTAACTCAAATCTTTGCTTCTGGGGGGGGGGGGGGGGGGGTGTCCCTGGAACAACATGTTTTCAGATAGGGGTCAGCGGCCAAATACATAGAATTCTGGGGCTTCTTGACATGAAATAGTTTGAGAACGACTGACATAGTACGAGCAGAATTTCGTAGTGTATTTATTAGTTTGACGTGGAGCCAGTGTGTACAGTAGGTCGTGGAGGACAGGCGTACTGTGACCTCTGACCCGTGTACTGGTCAGCAGACGGGCGGCTATAAGTTCTGGACGTGTTGGAGTTTGCTGAGGGACTTTGAAGGCGGTGCAGTTGAGGATATATATATATATATATACTGTTGCAGTTAATCAATCCGGTGGATGTGTAATGAATGCGTGGAGGAGTGTTTCGGGTGGCTGGTAAAGTCAGGGAGGGCCGGCCCGGAGGCATGAGGGCAAATAATATATTCCTGAGGTGAAAGAAAGGGCAGTTTTTGGTTGAACTGGTTCATGTGGGCGAGGAATGAGAGGGTTATGGATGTGGGAGGAGGAGGTTGTTACAGTGTTGAGGGTGAAGTTCCCTGGAGGGGCTGGTGACGGAGTATAGGATTTCTGATTTGTTGCATAATATATTATTTTATTCGTTTATTGGTAGTAGTTTTCAACAATGTAGTACAGTTTGAACATACCTTTTTTTTTCCTCCCTCACCCCATCCCACCCCCCACTGTTATCGTCATCATTAAACAATATGGAAAATAACAGACATACAAAAACAACCATGTATTTTTGACATATAATATGAACAGTAGGAAACAAAAATAATAATTTAAGCACAGATAACAGCATATTATATTCTGCATATACTAGATGTAACCCACGTGTGAAATGAGGGTGTACTATATTAAATAAATAAGTCATTGAAATGCACAAGTAATTCATGACAGCAACATTGATAAATAAGGGTTAAAATGGTAGCCTAATGGTTTCACAATGTTTAGAGTCAGCAGTAAAACTGTACATGTACAAAAAACAACAACATCCCTTTAAGCCAGGGACAGGCAGGTGAAGTGACTTCCCCTTTAATGACACAGTGTGTGTGTGTGTGTGTGTGTGTGTGTGTGTGTGTGTGTGTGTGTGTGTGTGTGTGTGTGTGTGTGTGTGTGTGTGTGTGTGTGTGTGTGTGGGGGGGGGGTGCTCTGCTGAGGCTGTGGTGAGAGAGGAGCAGACAATGTCAGTCAGAACAGAAAGCTGCTAAACTGATTAAAAAAGGAAGAAACCTGTGATAAAAAACGTTTGATGTAAACATTAGAACAGTGACACACACTTGTGTTAAGTGTTTGGTCAGACTTGGGAGCACAACCTGCTCGGTTTAATTGTTTTGAGTTTGTGCAGACCGAGTGTTTTGGTGAGTTTAAAAACAATGCATTGATTCATTGCACTTAAACTTTGTGATTTAACTTTTACATGGAAACGTTTTGTATTGTTTCATGAGTAAGAGTATATTGTGTATGCTTTTGGTGATAAAATGTTGGTTTGTTGATGGTAAAACATGAGTAGTAGTACACTTAAGGCAGCTCAGCTGGGCACCAGCTGCTGGCAGTAATAATCAGCATCTATTTGGGTCTAGTTGTGCATACTGCAGCTAGTGCTAATTGACCCACAGAACCTGTGTAGTTTAGTGATTTGTTTTCTTTATGGCCTGTTGTACAGGTCAGGGTTTTATGTCCCTGTTGGAACAACACAGTGATATGTTAGAGATCTGGATGGCGAGCTTAGCTAGGAGCCCACACAGACACTGATACAAGGAACCATTCTACATGCAAGGGTCCACTTTGCACGGTCAGACTACCTTACTTGATCCACTCACTGCCAGAGCGGTAGGAGTGTTGGAGCTTGAATTGAATTATTTCATTTATTTTTGGATTGAACAGTGCCAAAAAAAAGTGGAAAGAAAGTGGAAACTTACCTTAGGATACCGGCAGGATTTTGTTTTTGCTTTATTGGGTCAAAGGTCAATGTTATTGTGTGTTGTATGTATTGTATGTTTGTCTTTGTCTTATTGAGTAAAAGGTTTGCCGGTTTTACATTCAAAGTAAGTGGTCTCTCTTGTCTGATATTGTATTGTTCCCCACTCATTAGAACCTAGAACTAGTCCAGTGGTTAACAGGTGCTACAACATGATACAATAACAGTTCAGTTCAGTTCAGTTTTATTTTCGGAATGGTGGACATACAGTTCATACATACTGTAGCACACATAGTTTACTTCTTTATTTTTCTACTCCTTTTGAGTGTCCGTATAGCTCATGTCCTGTCCGATATCTGAAAAATGGCTATAGGGAGAAGCCATAGGCTTGTCCAGGGGCCCTACCCCTGGAGTCCATCTGTATATTTAGGTGCACGTGTAGCAGACCGATGGGACATCTATCTGCCTACACACACAGTGCATACATTCATGTTGTCCTTAGATATATACATTCATCTACACATCTTACATTCATCTACAAAATATAACACCAGGGAAACAGGGTTGGTTGGAATAAAAGACAAGAGATCTTTTTAATAATTGGGACTATGATGTTATATATTATTTTACTCGTGTTAGGTTAACCCATTCTTAACGGGAACCCATTTTGGTGTTGGCATCATTTTATGCTTTAGCTATTGAAAAATAGCAGATCTACGAGCTCGTAGCGCGCCACCGAGTGGTGCGCTACGAGCTTGTAGGTCTGCTATTTTTTGAAAAATCGAAGAACGACTGACATTTTTAGAATCTGATCTCAGGTCAGAATGGGTCAATCAGACCAGTGTGTGTCCAGTGGAAACCTGGTATAGAATCTGATCTCAGGTCAGAATGGGTTAATCAGACCAGTGTGTGTGTGTGTCCAGTGGAAACCTGGTATAGAATCTGATCTCAGGTCAGAGTGGGTTAAACATTGCTATGTTTGTGTTGTTGTGTTCCAACAGGTAGAATGCAAGAAGGCCCAGCCTAAGGATATGTTTGTGTTGTTGTGTTCCAACAGGTAGAATGCAAGAAGGCCCAGCCTAAGGATATGTTTGTGTTGTTGTGTTCCAACAGGTAGAATGCAAGAAGGCCCAGCCTAAGGATATGTTTGTGTTGTTGTGTTCCAACAGGTAGAATGCAAGATGGCCCAGCCTAAGGATATGTTTGTGTTGTTGTGTTCCAACAGGTAGAATGCAAGAAGGCCCAGCCTAAGGATATGTTTGTGTTGTTGTGTTTTCCAACAGGTAGAATGCAAGAAGGCCCAACCTAAGGATATGTTTGTGTTGTTGTGTTTTCCAACAGGTAGAATGCAAGAAGGCCCAGCCTAAGGATATGTTTGTGTTGTTGTGTTCTAAACAGGTAGAATGCAAGAAGGCCCAGCCTAAGGATATGTTTGTGTTGTTGTGTTCTAAACAGGTAGAATGCAAGAAGGCCCAGCCTAAGGATATGTTTGTGTTGTTGTGTTCTAAACAGGTAGAATGCAAGAAGGCCCAGCCTAAGGATATGTTTGTGTTGTTGTGTTCTAAACAGGTAGAATGCAAGAAGGCCCAGCCTAAGGATATGTTTGTGTTGTTGTGTTCCAACAGGTAGAATGCAAGAAGGCCCAGCCGAAGGAGGTGATGTTTCCTCCAGGAACTCGAGGCCGGGCCAGGGGCCTACCTTACACCATGGACGCGTTCATGCTGGGCATGGGCATGCTGAGTGAGTACCACCCCCCTGTGTGTGTGTGTGTGTGTGTGTGTGTGTGTGTGTGTGTGTGTGTGTGTGTGTGTGTGTGTGTGTGTGTGTGTGTGTGTGTGTGTGTGTGTGTGTGTGTGTGTGTGTGTGTGTGTGTGTGTGTGTGTGTGTGTGTGTGTGTGCGCGCGCTCGCGCACTGTAGAATCGTTTTAAAAGAAGAAGTCCTCAGGATGCGTTGTATATTTACTCAGCAAGAATCTTTATTAGTTGCTAAGGAGTCACATTTGAGTTCAAATAAAAGTAAACAGAGTTGGACAGCTTACTTCCATGAGATGACAATTCGAGTATGACTCTCAGTATGACTCCAGATCGTTATTTGCATTGTCCTTATATTGTATCTACAATTATTGGAATTATTGTATCTTATATGTAAGGAGTCCCCAAAGCAGCTATACGTCCAAATATGGAGTTTGTTGCATCAATCACAATTCACAAACAAATCACTCAGCTCCATATATGGGCACAAAAGCGGGACAGACAGTTGCGTTCGCTTCCCGCGTTTGCGCGTCTTACTGGTTTTAAGGCCTATTCATAGTCTGGTTTTTCGGTGGTGAGTAAAAACAGAGAGAAGGGCTGGAGCGGTGGCGGTGGTTTGCTCTTCACCGCGGCTCAGTGACGTCATGTTGTAGTTCGGTGGTCACCTCAGTGACGTCATGTTGTAGTTCGGTGGTCACCTCAGTGACGTCATGTTGTAGTTCGGTGGTCACCTCAGTGACGTCATGTTGTAGTTTGGTGGTCATCTCAGTGACGTCATGTTGTAGTTCGGTGGTCACCTCAGTGACGTCATGTTGTAGTTCGGTGGTCACCTCAGTGACGTCATGTTGTAGTTTGGTGGTCACCTCAGTGACGTCATGTTGTAGTTCGGTGGTCACCTCAGTGACGTCATGTTGTAGTTTGGTGGTCACCTCAGTGACGTCATGTTGTAGTTTGGTGGTCACCTCAGTGACGTCATGTTGTAGTTTGGTGGTCACCTCAGTGACGTCATGTTGTAGTTCGGTGTTCACCTCAGTGACGTCATGTTGTAGTTCGGTGGTCACCTCAGTGACGTCATGTTGTAGTTCGGTGGTCACCTCAGTGACGTCATGTTGTAGTTCGGTGGTCACCTCAGTGACGTCATGTTGTAGTTCGGTGGTCACCTCAGTGACGTCATGTTGTAGTTCGGTGGTCACCTCACCACCGTAAATCCAGACTATGAATGAGCCTTTAGTCGACGTCTTTATTCCGCCCCCTGTTCTCCTGTTGCCACGACTTTTCAGAGCGAGCTCTTATTTTGACAGATTTATTTCGCCCACCGTTCTCCTGTTGTGGAGACCATGAACCGGAAGTAAAAATGTGGCTGTGTAAAGTTTACCGGCAATCTTTTTTGAAATTCACCCCGAAATGTAAATGTTGTGGCCGCGACCACCAACGGTTTAGCCATTAGCCGCGTGAATAAAGCTCGTTTTGATCAGAAACGCAATCTAGGAAGAAAAAGAAAATCCGAGATAAATGGAAGTGGACGGAGGGGAACCTTTTCACTGACGGACCGTTTCCGGTTTATCGATCGGCCTGTAGCGACCCAGAGCGATTAGTGTTAGTGAAGAACGCAATTTAACTTCATCAATAATTCTAACAGAGATCCTCCTTGGAATAAAGAGGTATTTCTTTCCCCCAGTGTTGTTTTTGGCAGCACATTTCTATTTTAGTTTTAGTCTTAGTCTCTTGAATAGTTTTCATTTCGTTTTAGTCACATTTTAGTCACCTGGAATGTTTTAGTGTTAGTCTAGTTTTAGTCGACTAAATATCATAAGATTTTAGTCAACTAAATCTACAGGTGATTCAGTCGACTAAAATGTATTTTGGCGGGCCTTGATGCCGTCATAATGACGGCATCATATTTTTTACACTTGCTGAAAATAGCCGATCTACAAGCTCACAACGCGTTGCAGCGCGACACGTTGTGAGCTTGTAGATCTGCTATTTTCACCATGCAACCAAGTGTAAAATGACTTGTACTGGATCTCTTGTCCACTAGTCCCTTCCTAACATTTTAGTCTAGTTTTTATTCGTTGACGAAATTGTCAGTATATTTAGTCTTAGTTTTAGTCATCATAGATAGTTTTCATTTAGTTTCCATTTAGTTTTCGTCAGTAGAAAAAGGTAGTCGACGAACATTTTTCTTTTTAGTTTTAGTCGACGAAAACAACACTGCTTTCCCCCCACTTGGAATATGTCAACTGAGTCGACTGTCAACTATCAATGCACATATCACTGTCACTGGCGTCTGCTTGAGTTGCTGCACTGGCATCTTTTCCGTTTCTTTTTGGAGACCAAGAAATGCCAACTGGTGAAATATTCTTTGTAGTTTGTAGTTGATATTCCAAGAGAATATCTTTCAGTGAATCTCTTATACACCAATGTTCTTCCTGTGAAGTACTTTTTTTGTTTTTATGCGTGTGAAGATTATAAATATCGCTGTTTCGGCTTAGAGACACATACTGAAAACTGGAGGAAAAAGCTCCAGCAGGCTATCTGCTGCTGTGTGTGTGGTGTGGTGTTCTGCTGTGTGTGTGTGGTGTTCTGCTGTATGTGTGGTGTGTTGTTCTGCTGTGTGTGTGTGGTGTTCTGCTGTGTGTGTGGTGTGATGTTCTGCACACAAGAAGAATGCCTCCATCTATCCGCCAGAACAGATTAATTCGTCCAAAGCAAACGTTTTAGTTTTTCTCTAGTGTGCAGTAAAGATAATTCGTCTGACTATTTCAAGTCCTTTTGTGTTTGTGTCTAAAACTCTCATACACTATTTAACAATTGGCATGCAGGCTATATCAGCTGTTCTGTGTTCTGTGATGCGCACGTGCACGCACATGCACGCGCGTAAAAAGCAGTAAAAAGCAGTAAAAAGCAGTAAAAAGAAAAAAACAAGACACCACTTGTAGATCGGCTATTTTCAGCAAGTGTAAAAAACTGCATCAAGTCCCGCCAAAATACATTTTAGTCGACTAAATCAACTGTAGATTCAGTTGGCTGAAATCTTATATTTATAGTCGACTAAAAACCAGACTAAAACTAAGACATTCCAGGTGACTAAAACGTGACTGAAAAGAGACTGTGACTAAAACTAAAAATCAAAATTTGCTGCCAAAAACAACACTGTCCTATTATAACTTCCCTTCACGAAGGCCTCGCAATGCGAGTGTGGGGCAGCCATTATTAAACTGGTACACTTACAAACCAAAGCCCTTGATTGACTGGTGATAGAACCATACGTGACACAAGCAATTAACAATGACATTTAGCGGATGACAAGAGAAATCTGAATGACATAAATCTGACAGTGGAGATGATGTACAACTTTTAATCATCGTATGCCAGGGCTTTAGGTGGTGGGAGAGAGTACTCTTTACTTAACCCATTTTGGAATGAGGCCGATTCTACTAAATGTCTTCTAAAATCCGGACAGTTTTCTTTTTAACCCATTCTGACCTGAGATCAGATTCATACAAGGTTTCCACTGGACACACACTGGTCTGATTAACCCATTCTGACCTGAGATCAGATTCATACAAGGTTTCCACTGGACACACACTGACTGGTCTGATCAACCCATTCTGACCTGAGATCAGATTCTAAAAATGTCAGTCGTTTTTCAAAATGTTCAAAAAATTATTATTATTTATTATTATATTATCAGTTATCACGCAGTGGGGATTATCGTTAGACCGGGGGTGCAAGTGGTTAATCACTAATCAGACTGAAACTTGGAACAGCTGCGCGCTCCATTGTTTTAGAACAAGAATAGCAATCAAATGCAGCAAAGGATGTTTTGTCTGTGGAGTAATCTCCAGCCAGACTCCTATCTCAGAAGTCATTGTGTGTTGTGTGAATGGGAGCACTGAACCGAAGGTGAGAAGAATCTCCCTTTTGTGCAGTGTGTGTTGTTCTTGGCAGCAACATTTAGATTTATTTTAGTTTTAGTCATAGTCTCTTGAATACGTAGTTTTCATTTAGTTTTAGTCACATTTTTTGTCACCTGGAATGTTTTAGTGTCTAGTCTAGTTTTAGTCGACTAGATATCATAAGATTTTAGTCGACTAAATCTAGAGGTGATTTAGTCGACTAAAATGTATTTTGGCCTTGATGCCGTCGTAATGACTGATTTTACATGTGCTGAGAATAGACGATCTACAAGCTCACAGCGCGATGCGTTGTGAGCTGTATAAAAAGGGGTCCCACACCTTACTGCATTCTTTCAGGGAGCCACCCAGCAAAGCATCTGATTCTTTCCAATTGGACATAGTTAAGTATTCTTCACTAGCTAACAGGGTAACGAAGGCTATAAACGTCTCCAGGGAAGAGTAGCGACGTTGCAGAGGGAAAATTACCCCAAAATATCCATTTGTAACGCTTCACTTCCCCAAGAATAATCTCGACACTTTAATTTTAAAACTTGGGTTGTGAGGATCACTTTAACTCGATGTTTGTGGTTAATTTAATAACTCAGAGTTGACATGGCGTGTTGTGAGCGATTATTCTGCCGCCCTTATTGCACGATGGTATGAAAGACTGCATGATATGAGCTAACATGATTTAACGAAAGGGATAGGATTTATCCCTGTGAAATAATACAAGACAAGAAGCAATAGCAACAAGTCAGAGAAATCATATTTTTTTTATGTTTCCAGTACAGTGCACGGCACCATCTTTTGCTGCACTGGGTCACTATTATTAGCCCATTCCGGGAACCCCTTTTTAACTAAGCATTATGTTATACTTTATAGCTATTGAAAAATAGCAGATCTACAAGCTCATTTAATGTTTGCGCTCTGTGCGCGCCACTCACCGAGCGCAGACATTCAATCCCATTGACGATGAATGGACAATTTTGAGTGTTCGTTATTCGTGTACAAATAATGCGCGACACAAACATTCAAAGACGTTAGATGAGGACGCAAATTCCGATCGCGTCGGAATGAGATGACGTAAGATGAGCCCCCCCTCACTTCACACGGGTGTGATTTCATTGTTGTCTGAACGTGCCTCACTTGCTATAAAATTAATCTTATACTCCCCCCCCCCCCCCCCCCCCCCCCACCCCCCCCAAAGGCAGTCCGACCGCCACCGTTCCATCATCTGGCTGGTGCACGCCGTGCAACGGGTCCACAGCTGCAGGGGGCGGGGCAGAGAGGTGGCGCTAAATGACACTGACTAACCGAGTCTGTAATACTGACAATACCTCCTGCCAGCCCCCCCCCCTCCCTCCCCCCCCCCTTTCCACCCCTCCCCTCTGGACATCCACTCCAAACTCCCTTATACTGCATGAAAGGTTGGAAGTCCATTCAGAGTCACCTAGGCCAGGGGTCTGTGACCTTTTTCACATCAAGTGCCATGTTTTCATTTCCGTGATAGTCAGTGTGCCATATATATTTATGACACCACATCAACATTAAATATTCCCAACTGATTTTGATTGTCCATATAGGATATACATAACAAGCTTAGAAATATTTTTGATGATCATTAAACTCAGAGCATTAACCCACCTACTGTAATCCCTCCCCAGTCATGAGTTTCGAGTTTGAATGAATGTACAATTATGTGCAGGATGTAAATTATCGTGTAATTTGTAGATGTGAATAGACTTAATTTAACTGACTATACTTTTTTTTTGAATATTTAATTTTAAATAAAAACCTTCTCTCTCTCACACTAATGCCAGTGTGCCAGTGATCACCCTCCCCTGTGCCAATGTTGGCACCCGTGCCTAAGGTTCTACCCCTGCCCTAGGCTATATCTATAAGGTCGGAAAGAGCATTCTGACTGATATTCACTGTATGGTGGTAAACGGTGCATTTATATACAGTATATATAGCGCCTTTTATCCAAGGCTGCTTTTTACAGAGACGATTGTTGCATTGTATACATTCACCCACAATTCACACACATTATCCACACACCGAGAGGACACCATGCGAGGCACCAAAACCTGCACTTCTTCGGGAGCAATTCCGGGGGTTCAGTTAGAGTCTTTGCTCAAGGACACTTCGACTACTTACTTACTGACTCCCTCACTGTATGTAGAAGGCGGCAATTATGTGCATTCTGTCTCCCCTCGCTGTATGGAAGTTGGCAGACACTGGCAGTCCAGACTATAGAGAACTGTGTTTATATGAATGAATTCCACTCGGATAAAACACACGCACACACACACACACACACACACACACACACACACACACACACGCACACACAGGCAAAGAGCAGCACCCCCACGAACCACATAACCCCCCTGTATGCGTGACCCCCCCCCCCCCCACCCACAACCGTGCATTATACTTGACAAGAGATAATTAATTAACAGAGAGATTGATCGTCTGCCAAAAAACAACTGGAGCAAATAAAAATGGTTTGATGCCGGCGTACAGTATATAGTATACAGTATATAGTGCCGAATCCCAAATTCAGTTGACTGATAACGGGGGGGGGGGCTCTGGGTATAGGTCGGGGGGGGGGGGGGGGCACACCTTCAATTTGGCTCCGCTAAGCAATGTCTCTCCTCACATGGTGGGGCCAAAGGGTTGGGCCGGGGTCCAATAATATGCACTGATATTCACGCACCATGCAGGCCCCCCTTGTGCTGCCCTGGATGTCTCACTGGGCCTTCACCCTTGTCTTACACACATGCACACATTCTCTATACCCCCATCCGCACGCATGCATGCATGCATGCACGCACGTGCACGCACACACACACACACAGACACACATTCCCAGCAGAACATTGCAGAGCTAAATGAGGGGGAAAAAACTGAAGCTTATATTAAATTATGAATATGCGATTTCATCTTGGCTCCTGCTCTGTGAATGGAGAATAATTGGATATGGATATCACTCACAGAGTCTCATTTGTTTTTTTTTGGTTGAGGAGGAGATTGACTGGCACCGTCAGAACCAGTATTCAGTATTCTGTTCAGTAGTTTATGGTCCAACTCTTTTCAACAGGAATGGAGCTCGAAGTATACGAGCAACCATGTAATGGTCATTGTTGGAAGGTTAGCACTTTGGGAACACTTTGAGGAAGTTCCAGCGTTCCATGCCACTGCGTATTTTGCCCGTAAACAAGTTTACAACAAGTTAAACAAGTTTAGCGGGCATATACAGTTAATATACGGTAATATACAGGATGTGATGGTATACACTAAACCCAAGCGTTTAGGTTATAAACTGTTTTAAACACATCATTTGTAACACTTTTTAAACGTGTCACAGTGTTTAGATTATAAACAGAAGAACATGTTTAATCGCCTGTAACACTTTTTAAACGTGTTTAGTTTTTACAATCAAAGTCAGTCATACTGTATATAGGTGTTTAGAATTCGAACACTAGGTGTTCTCGTGAGGTGTTTGAGTTGAACTCGTGTTCTTTACTGTATTGTATGAATATTAATAAACACTTGGCATTTTATTATTACACACATGGTGTTTAGGTTTAAACGCGTCACATGTTCCAGGGATTTACAGTGTACAATTCGGGAGTTTATCGGAGTTTGTCGGAAAGTTTAACGGGAGTTTTTCTTGCGCAGTGCCAGTTGTTGCAGGTATACAGAGAGAAAGTTGGAGGAAAGTTTTAGAGAGAGAGAGAGAGAGAGGAAGTGGCCACACAGAGAGAGAGAGAGAGACTTATAGGACGTGTTAGAGAGGAGGGCGCCGGTATGAACCGTTGCGCTCCCGTGCGCGCGACGCCCCCTTATCTAAATGCAATTCAGAAAAGCGGGACAGCGAATCGTTCCCGTTTGCCAATTTGCATGAGAACTCCCAACCAACGAACGCCGCTCATTACTTAGGGAGCGGTAATTCCTTACATGCCGGAAAAACTCATTAAAGGGGCCTCTCTGGCGTTCCCTTTTTGTTTACGGCGTCTAATCGAGCCATTTATCTTTATTGTGTAAGGAGAGAGTCGCATGTATGTTTGCTTGAAATTAATACGCGCTTAAGACATTCTGAACGGGAACCCATGTTGGCGTTAGCATCATGTCGTGCTTTAGCTATTTAAAAATAGCAGATCTACAAGCTCATAGCGCGCCACCGAGTGGCGCGCTATGAGCTTGTAGGTCTGCTATTTTTTTTTAAATCGAAGAACGACTGACATTTTTTTTAGAATCTGATCTCAGGTCAGAATGGGTTATAATCAGACCAGTGTGTGTCCATGCAGTGGAAACCTCGTATGAATCTGATCTCAGGTCAGAACGGGTTAAGCCCCCTCGCAGCCTCCACGCTGGCTTTCGGCAGATGGATAATTGATTTTAAAGTGAATGTGAACTGTTGAGCCATAAAATAGGTACATTAGCATGCATATTAATACGCGGGCGTCTACAGAGGGTCGGGTAAGAAGCGAAACCATCGGGGGCAGATAAATAAAACGACAGGTTTTATTTATCGAGGAGACGGGCCAAGTCGACGGGGGGGCGGGGGGGGGGCGGGGGGGGGGGGGGGGGAACATGGTGCGCCTAATCGCTACTTCTGCCACGTTGATTCAAACACAAGCGCGTTCGTACATACACACACATACACGCACGCACACACACACATGCACACACACACACGCACACACACACATACACACACACACACACACACACACACATACACACACACACACGACACAGAGGACCTTGTCTGACTGGTACTTTGTGAAGCCTCCTCTCTACTCTCTCCCCTCAGACAGTCATTTGCTCACCTGGTAACAGCAGGGGAGAACAACAGACAGACACATGAGCACCGTTCACTATGATGTCAGACTGCATGCCCCGCCCCCCTCCAACCCCCCCCCCCCCCCCCCCCCCCCCCCCCCCCACGCACACACACTCTCACACTACCTGGCACTTCTTTCCTCCTTTCTATCTCTCTCTCTCCCTCCCTCTTTCTCTCTCCCTCCCTCCCTCCCTCTCTCTCTCTCTCTCTCTCTCTCTCTCTCTCTCTCTCTCTCTCTCCCCCCCCTCTCTCTCTCCCTCCCTCTTTCTCTCTCCCTCTCTCTCTCTCTCTCCCTCCCTCTCTCTCTCTCTCTCTCTCTCTCTCTCTCTCTCTCCCC
>NC_137870.1:2556928-2588155 GCF_963924005.1 Protomyctophum bolini | reverse complement strand
GTACACACAGCCGAGGCCTCGCAGTGACGATAGTGGGCATGAGAGAGAGAGAGAGAGAGAGAGAGAGAGAGAGATAATGGCGTGATGAATGCAACACTAGGTCGCGTAACCGTGTTATTTTAAGTAGAGCATGCAGGCAGTCTGAAACAAACTAAAGATAGAGTCAGTCTTCTGCTTGTTGTTGTGGTGTGTGATCTCCATGCAGTAATAGTGCACTAGTGCACATGGCTTATGAAATGAACCCAGTCTTTGCCGTGTGTGTGTGGCAGGACAAACGAGGACAATATTCACAATAAAGTTAATATAAAGTTGCAAAAAAATGTATGGTAATGACATTTAGGAGCTTTAGAACACTTTCCTGGGGTCTTTATGTGTGTAATATGTGGTTTTAGATATTTTAGATTGTAGCAGTGAGCCTGTTGTCTCTGATGTCATGGACACTGGGCTCACGTCCTTCCTGGACTACATGTTGTCTCAGTAAGACAGCTCTCCCCCCTATCCACAAGGAGGAGCAGTGCACCAAAGAATTATGGGAATTGTGCGGTGCGGTGGGTATATGCTGTATATAAGGCAAGGCCCCCGGGGGAGTGTTGCACGGCAAACTGTGACCCATGCGTTGATCTGTGTCCCTCCCAACATGCATTTCACTTTGTGACGCGTGATCTTCGGAAAGATGGCGGGTGCTATAGGAGTTGTTGGTTGTCGAAAGTGAAGTAAATTAAAATAGTGGACGCAAATGGTTTGTGCTTGCGAGAGGTGCACGTTGAGGCTGGAGGACAGGGGCGTTGTGAGACGGGCCCCAAAGCGAGCATGCAGCAGTCTTACTCTGTGCTTATACTGTATAAGGAAGGTCTTAGACACGTTTCGACACTTATATAGATATAGAATAGATATTCTGTTTTGCCCCGTAATTCGTTCCTATACACTTTGTGAGAGAGGAGCTATACCGTACGTACACAGCATTACAACATAGTTAAACTTGATCAGTTTAACTATACACAACAAGGGGCTGGAGATGCCTGTGCTCGTGTGGTTGAGGAAAAGGGCCCTGCGTGTAAATGTATATCTCAGCAGGTGGTCGGCTCTCTGCCCGGCCATAGAGCCTCTCAGCACACCGACTGTACTCTCTGTACAGTCTGAAACAATCCAGCTCCAACCCCACACCCCCCCCCCCCCCCCCCCGCGCAACACACGCGCACATGCACACACACACTGAGCGTCACTGCAGGTGGGGTAATGACCTCATTACGAAGCCCCACAGCATGTCCCTCTTAACCTGTTCGACCCCTTAACACAGTGCCTTGGGGCGCTGTATTCACACCCACTTACCTCCCTCCAGCTCCCCACCCCCCATCTCTCCTCTCCTCTCCTCACTCTCCCTTTTCCATGCCTCATTTCCTAGCACCTCCCCCCCCCCCTCCCCTCTCCCCCCCCCCCTCCCCTCTCCCCCCCCCCCCCCCCCCTCGTCTCACCCTGCCCCCATCCCTCCTCCTCCCCCGCAAACTCTTTATCCTCGGTCCACAGCAAGGGCAACAAGAGTACAGTAACAGAGTACAGTAACAGTGCAACAGTGGTTCGCCTCTCTTAAATAAAGGCCTACTTATTATATCTTATCTTAGCTTAGCTCGGCTTAGCTTTCCCCCCCCCCTCTTTCCTATAAGTTATTTTTTAATTATTTCATAAGAATAAGAATGAAGAAAATCCCCAGCTTTTTAGCTCAAGTTTGGAAACCACTGGCTCCGCCTGTTCATTTGAAACATTCATTGAATGAATTCAATCATTAATTCATTCATTCATTCATTCATTCATTCATTCATTCATTCATTCATTCAACCTTTACTTAAACCTAATTGGGATCACATTGACAGAGTTACAGAGTTACTACAACAAAACTAATTTAACTCAATTTTGCAGTTCAATGCGATAACGATTCAAAATCGAGCTGTGACATTTGCTCGATTCATGGCAAGTGTTTTGCTGTTTGTTCCATGAGGTACAGTATACCCAGGGCACAATACCACACTTTTCCTGGGCTGTGTACAGTGCTCCAGTTCCTGTTGATTTCATTGGATATCATTGGTCATCTGACCAGTTTCATTGGCTTTCATTGGATCATATCGACAGGAACTGGAGCGCACACACAGCCCTGGAAAAGTGTGGATAGAGAGAGTGGAGTTTAATTTTTGGAGCTGGGGATATAGAGCACCGAAGTCCTGACGTAACTCGCTCATCGCGACGATTCCCCTGGTTCGCGGAAGTAATTTCTCTATGGAGAATAACATGGGGTGATCTTAATATCGTCTACTATAAGCGTTGTGGTCCAAAAATAAACAAGCTGTCTCTGCGTTATTGTCAGGGAGGTGTCTCTGTATCGTTTGCAACAGTCAGTCACTCATATATGATACAGTCTGCTTCTAGCGAAAATCTAACTAATTCAGCAGCAGTAACATTAGCGTTTTCTCTCAGTCAGTTGTTTACGTACTATATCGTATTTCGTGACACCCCTGATTAGCACCAACTAAGAGGTTATTGGAGGTCTCTGTTTAGTATGATATGAGAAGGAAAGAAAGAGCGTATGAGTACAACTCCTATGACAGACGGTTCTATAATTACATCATGACATCTCTTTTATCACAGTGCACAACCATCTGCCGGTTCCACCTCTGCTATGTGTAGGCAAACCCTCTCTGTCCATCCACAGCCAGAGACAAAATGTGTTTAATTAAGCCTGAGCTGCAAGTCCATGATTATATTGAAATATCGTACTAAAACCTTTCTATAGCTTCAACTGAGTATATACAGACAGTCTCTTCAAATGCCACATTTCTGATTCACATGTGGCATTGTACAGTAGCTATACACATCCACTGCCAGAGATGGGCAGTATTTGAAATACATACAAATACAGAAAATACGCATTTCTGTATATTTTTCAAATACATTTTCTGTATTTTCAAATACATTTTCTGCATTTTTCAAATACATTTTCTACTATTTTTCAAATATATTTTCTGTATTTTTCAAATACATTTTCTGTATTTTTCAAATACATTTTCTGTATTTTTCAAATGCATTTTCTGTATTTTCAAATGCATGTATTTTCAAACACTGCCCGTCTCTGTGACCAGACCACCAACACGTCCGTCCTCTTTCCTGGACTAAGTCGTCCGGCAGAATTGTAAAGTAAATGTGCCCGTGGCGTGCATGTGGTGCGTGCCCGTGCGTGCATGGCGTGCATGTGGTCACCGAGTCATCCAGTGACAAAACAGGGATCTGTATACTAACCGTTTGTGATTGGACCTGGACCTGGACCCACTGCCCAGTAAATACCCTCCATAAATCACCTGGGCCCCCTCAACGCCTCACCTCCTCCCTCCCTCCCTCCCTCCCTCCCGGCCCACCCACACCCTTCGCTCCACTGGGGCTGGAACTGCCTCTCCATCGCTGCCTCAGTGGAGACCCAAATTACCCCCCTGATTGATTAAGCTCCAAAGCATAAACCCAGACGGCCCGCAACGACTCGCTCTTCTGGCTTTCACCCCCCCCCCCCCCCCCGCGCGCCCCGCACCCCCACCCCCTTGTTCCCTCCTTTCCTCACTCCTCTTTCCTTTTCTGCAGGCTAGTTAAGCGACTTTGAGGGGGGGGACGGGGGGGGGGAAAACGCACGCAAACGCTGGCCAAGTTTCCATCTTGGCCAGCTGCGAGTGGCAAAGCATTCAGGCCCCTGCGATGCCTTCCACGCTGAACCCTTGTCAGCCGTCGCTGTTTTTTTTTTTTGACAAGCTGGGCTGGTCTTTTCTTGCAGATTTTTTTTCTCCAAATTTCATAATTGCCCTTGCACATGTTCTTCTCCTATATATACACTGTATGTACTGTATGCGCAACACAATGCGTGATTGTTTGGCCTTTGTTAGGGGGGGAAGATGGTGTTCGTTAATCCAGTGTGTTGCATTCAAATCCCTCTCCAAATGCCGGAGACACATGCACACATTGCACACACGCGCACATACACATACATACACGTGCACACACACACACACACACACACACACACACACACACACACACACACACATCGTGCACACAGACATGCATTCCATGATTCAGTCGATGGCTATCCATTGTATAGGACGTGTGCAGACACACACACACACACAGACACACACACACACACACACACACACACACACACACACACACACACACACACACACACACACACACACGTTCGTGCACGCAGACATGCATTCCATGATTCAGTCGATGGCTATCCATTGTATAGGACGTGTGCAGACACACACACACACACACACACACACACACACACACACACACACACACACACACACACAGACACACACACACACACACACACACACACACACACACACACACACACACACACACACACACACACACACACACACACACACACGACACACACACACACACACACGTATAAACTAACATGGCCTCCTCCGCTCTCTGTTGTTTTTTTCCCAGGGTTCCCGGCGACTGCGTATGGACCCGTGGCGGCGGCGGCAGTAGCGGCGGCGCGTGGCTCAGGTAGGGGGCGGGGCCTGACTCTCTCTCTCTCTCTCTCTCTCCATCGCTGTTTCACAACAACTACTACGTTTATACTACTGACTCCTTCCTCAGCCTTAAATACTCACCTCCCCTCCCCCCTACACGACACATGTTGAAATATTTATTAACAGTTTGCAGAATTACAGTATACATTTCAAGCAACATACAAACTCAATAGAAAGACTGTTAACTGTGAGTGGACGACCCAATAAAGCATTACACTTGTTTACAAGAGGGTCCACATTGTTCAATTCATCAAAACATTTAGAGACATACAAATAGACACTTCTATGTAGTTAAAGAACAGAACAGGAATTCATCATAAAGGAAGCAAAAAGGGAAAAGATACATATACAGTGAGGGGAAAGGGGGGGGGGGGGATTCAGATTTTACAGAGGCCAGTTTCGAATTGCAGCCGTCCGTAGGTGCCCTTTGAGAGCGGTTTTGAAGGAGTCAAGGGATTCACATGTCTTAATGACTGTTGGTAGGGCGTTCCACATTTTGGTGACATAGGAGCGAAAATACTTTAGTCCCTTGTTTGTGCCGAATCTGGGTTGTACATGGTTTGCCTGTCCTCCTCCGAGATGCAAGGGTGCTCCGTGGTGGGAAATAATACAAGTACAAGAGAATGGCAACATGACGCGACAGTATAACTTGTAACTTAAATTTTTCGTAGAAGAGGCAAACTAATATTTTCTGTGCCGATTGAATAATTGATTGAACACTTATACTGTACTATGATTTGATTCGGCTGTGTTCTAGATTAAAGTGTACAGTAAACTAATACTATTATACTAAAATAAGATAAAGATCAAGGGAAAGGAGACTTTTTTTTTCTACAAAAAATAAAAGTTACTGTCGCGCGTTCCAAGCTGTCATTCTCTTGTATTATATTGTACTTGTATTATTTATTTATTTCCCCACCACGGAGTAACCTCACGTCAGACTATCTTTCACCTCGGAGGAAATCTGGTAAGGCTGGCAGTGTCGGTATATAGGCCAATCAGAGGCAGGCGGGGGCGTTACCATGTCTATGCTCGGACGTAGAAAAGATACCGAGTGGCGCGCTACGAGCTTGTAGGTCTGCTATTTTTGAAAAATCGAAGAACGACTGACATTTTTTAGAATCTGATCTCAGGTCAGAATGGGTTAATCAGACCAGTGTGTGTCCTAGTGGAAACCTCGTATGAATCTGATCTCAGGTCAGAATGGGTTAAGGGACTTCCTGTGTCTGCCATGAACACTGTGAAATATACATTTATACCCTCCTACTGTACATGAAATCTCTTCAATGGTCAATTGTTATCAAACGATTAATGCAACCCCTCAGGAAGCCAGGGTGTTTTGGAAACCGACGGGCTCGCTCAGATTGGCTTCCACACTTCCTCAGTTTTTCTCTAGTTGGCTCCATTGATTCGGCTGCCCGATAGCTTAATCAATCACGCAGGACTCAGTCCCGCCGCCACCACCACCACCACCACCACCACCACCACCACCACCACCACCACCACCACCACCACCACCACCACCACCACCACAGCAACACACAGCTAAACGAAACACCGGGAGAAAAACAGGCAGCCGAGCCTCAATTGACAGGCGCATTTTGGCTGGGAGGAGAGAAGAGATGATGACCAGGTCTAATTGCTTGTCAGAGAGCCCGTGGCCCGGCACACACACACACACACACACACACACACACACACACACACACACACCATGACAGCTGGCGGCGGGTGGGTGGGTGGCTTGGACGGGTCACGCGTGCGAGGGAGCATGCGACGTGGTTACGTAATTGTGTGACATTTAACCCATTTAGGCCTGACGTCGAAATTAAAAAATAAATGTCACTGGACAGTTTTTCTGAAATCCTATGTTTCTGTATCAGTGGTTGCTCAATATTTCAGGACCCCAAAAATGATATATAATTCATGGCCTCCAACCCCCATCTGAAAATGTGTTGTTCCAGGGACCCTCCCCAGAAGCAAAGATTTGAGTTAAAAACGTTGGTTCTGAGAAAAAAATATATATTCCAAATTTGCGCCATATTTTCACGATTTTTCAAAAATAGCAGACCTACAAGCTCATAGCGCGCCACCGAGTGGCACGCTACGAGCTTGTAGGTCTTGTAGGAGCTTGTATTTTTTAATAGCGAAATTATAACATAATGTTTAAAAAACCAAAAGGGGGTTCCCGGACCAGAATGGGTTAAACGCTGACTTGTCATGCCTTAGCCGTTGGTACAGACAGACAGACAGGCAGACAGACAGACAGACAGGCAGGCAGGCAGGCAGACAGACAGACAGACAGACAGACAGACAGACAGACAGACAGACAGACAGACAGACAGACAGACAGCCTCAGGTGTGTGTGTTCAGCATATGTGCCAACACAACGTGCACACTGCACACGCACCAACACAACGTGCACACTGCACACGCACACAACACAACGTGCACACTGCACACGCACCAACACAACGTGCACACTACACACACACACACACCCTGCCACCATGTGGTCATCATCACGGCGTGTACACTTCACCAGTCGAAAGGACAAGACCTTAACCCATTCTGACCTGAGATCAGATTCATACGAGGTTTCCACTGGACACACACTGGTCTGATTAACCCATTCTGACCTGAGATCAGATTCTCTAAAAAATGTCAGTCGTTCTTCGATTTGTCAAAAATAGCAAGACCTACAAGCTCGTAGCGCGCCACTCGGTGGCGCGCTATGAGCTTGTAGATCTGCTATTTTTCAATAGCTAAAGCATAACATGATGATGCTAACACCAAAATGGGTTCCCGTTCAGAATGGGTTAATCACAGCTGTCCAGCTGAGTTCATGATCACATTATAGTCCACGTCTTTACTGTACAGTAGCGGGAACACACAGCGCCCGCGTCACTGTGGAAACCTCCAGATCGTTTATCAAAGGAAGAGAGAGACTGAAAATCCATAATACGAATCCATTAGATACATCTCTTAACCGTATTTCTTAAAATATATACTGTATGAATTACTCATTTATTATTATCTCTGCTGTCGGGGGGGGGGGGCTCATAACTCATAACTCAAAAATGTTCATTTTTCAGGAAATGAAAAATATTATGAAACTTTCAGGAAATTAAGAAAACAAAATGCAGCCTCATCAAAGTTGGTGTTGAAACTTATAGTTTATATATTGTCAATTACTTCCATGAGAGGTGTGGGAGAGGTGGTGGAGTTAGCTGCTTTAGCAGACATTTTGAGGGTCCAATGGAGTTAAGAGGTTTTGTCCAAAGCACTTTTTGCTACTTTCCATTGGTTAAAATATATACACACAGACGTAAAGGGTGTTCAATAGCACTGATTTATGCCAAAAAAGAACCCTCAAAAATGGAGTTATGACGCTTTCCTCCCGACAGCAACCAATATACAGTAAAACTAAATAGACTCATATTATTCATATCATTCTATTGCTGTATACTAACGGGTATAATCATAATAAACTGTATTTGTATAGCACCGTGCATGACATCAAATGCAGCCCTAACTGCTTTACATGTAAAACATATCAAAAATACAAAAATATCACGTGATCAAGAACAAATTAAAAGGAGGCAATACAAGAATAGAATAGGGGGAACAAAACATCACTAGTACACGTCCCTTTGAAGAATGACATGGCATGACTTGTCTTGTGGAGAAGAACAGAAATCATTTCTTAATAAAGTACAGAAGTGGTCTCACTTCAGTGGGGCGCATACTCACGTTTTTAGGTGATAAGCAGTGGTGGAAAGTACTTTTACTGAAGTGCTGTACTTAAGTACAATTTTGAGGTATTTGACTATTTGTACTTGAGTATTTCCAATTTTCCACTTTTACTTCTATAATCCGCTATACATCTCGGAGCCAAATTTTTTACTTTTACTCCGGCTACAATTATTTGAAAACTTTAGTTACTAGTTACTTTGGCGATTTTGATTATAAAACATACATTAACCACTTCAACCTATACATTTCGGCCATTTGAAAACAGCAGATCTACAAGCTCACAATGCTTCGCAAAATCGATTGTACACATTTTTGAACTTTAAGTACATTTTGATGCCGATACTGTTGTACTTTTACTCAATTACATTTGCAATTCCGTACTTTTACTTGTATAATGAAGTACTTCTAAATTGCCAGTATTGGTACTTTACTAAAGTAAAACAAATTGAGTACTTTTTCCACCACTGGTCATTAAGTAACCTACCTAACCAGTGGCGTGCACAGATAGACACTAGGGCGTGCTAGAGCACCACCTGCCCTGCCCTCTGGACAGCAATGTGCCCTTTTGAAAAAAATAAAGAGACAAAAAAGCTTCTAATATATTATTTATGCCCCCAACATCTATAAATCTCACACTATTAAGGCAATCGGACGGTTCCACGCGCTGCACAAGGTGCCCTTTTTTCACTTGAGCACCTGCCCCTCTAAATGTCTGTGCACGGCACTGTACCTAACCGAAGAACAGAGAGACGTGTTGGGGTGAGCGGCGAGCGGTGAGTCGCTTATCGCCGCGGCTCAGTGACCTCATGTAGTAGTTTTCCCAAACCACCGCGGTGAGTATTAGGTTATCACCGGGAAAAAAAACTGTAAAGTATGCACATTGCGTGTGAGCCTTTATTCTGCTTATTAATGTCATAGAAAAAACTCCAGCGAAACCCTCCCCATTAAAAACAAATGTGTCTCGAGACGTCGGTCTGTAAAGAGTGATAGATGAATCTAATGTTCTTGTTGAAGCAGCCGCAGCATTATTGTTTGGTTATGCTTTGTTCAACAGAGCATTTGTCTAAATGCTCTGTGGGTACACAGGAGCAAGAGTTGATTTGACATGAATAGGCACAATGGTAATTAACAATAACAATAAGCTTCTAGATTCTAGATTTGAGTAAAAACGTTCGCTCGGAAAGAATATATATTCAAAGATTTGTGCCACATTCACGATTTTTCAAAAATAGCAGAGCTATAGATCTGCTATTTTTCAACAGCTAAAACATAACATAATGCTTAAAACACCAAAAGGGGTTCGCCAGCCACAAAACGGGTTAAAGGAAAGTGGTCAAATTGATATAGGAGTGCAACAGTTAATCAAACTAATCGATTTGATCGATTGTTTAAAAAAAAAATACAATATTTTCAAAATGAGCTTATAGAGCAGATCTACAACCTCACATGCGTCACCATGCGATCTATTGTGAGCTTTTATATCAGCATGCAAGTCAGCTGCATGACACCATTGTACAACAAAGTCTAAAATAGGGCCTGAGTGGTTATACACACTTCTCGTTATTCAAGTTAATTGAAAAAAAGTAACCCGTAGAATGATTAATGCTACAAGGAAACAATTGATAATTGCAGCCCTACATTGATATGGAACTTTTCAAAGAGTTTTAGTTTTTAGTTTTTCTGTTTGCCACTCTACTGTAGACCTGAGCAGATGCCAACCAGGCAGCCATCAGCCGCCGGCAGGCCAGTTGGCATTTACCCATTCTGACCTGAGATCAGATTCATACGAGGTTTCCACTGGACACACACTGGTCTGATTAACCCATTCTGACCTGAGATCAGATTCTAAAATATCAGTCCTTCTTCGATTAAAAAAAAAAATAGCAGACCTACAAGCTCGTAGCGCGCCACTCGGTGGCGCGCTATGAGCTTGTAGATCTGCTATTTTTCAATAGCTAAAGCATAACATGATGCTAACGCCAAAATGGGTTCCCGGTCAGAATGGGTTAAATGTGACCTTTTGCCTTGGATTCCAACCAGCATAGTGCTGTGTAGTGCCAACCACTGGACAGAGTAGCAGTAGCATGGAGTAATGCCCTCCATGCAATTCATCGTTATACAATTTATGATGCTTGTGTAAGGGATATAAATTATGTCCTCGTTATAGAACATCTCCCTGTCTCTTCAGCGCTTCAGTAAACACAGGAAGACATTATGATCTGTTCTGGTTGGGGGCTGGTTCTCTCTCCTGATTGGATAAAATTGGTATCCCTGACAGAAAATGTATTTGAACTAGGAGAGGAGTTGCTGTTATTGATCAAACACTCTAGAATAACTTTATAAATTAAATTAAATAAACACGTAATAACACCTTGAATCAGAGTAAATATAGTCAACAAACAGGGTAAAATGGTCAAGTAAATAAGAGGGTTGAAGAACCATTATGTGATGCAAATCAGTGTCATTTTTGGCAGTGAATTTCTATTTTAGTCTCAGTCATATTCTCTTGAGTAGTTTTCATTTAGTTTTAGTCACATTTTAGTCACCTGCTGGAATGTCTTAGTGTTAGTCTAGTTTTAGTCGACTAAATATCATGAGATTTTAGTCGACTAAATCTACAGTTGTATTGATTTAGTCGACTAAAATGTGTTTTTGGCGGGCCTTGATGCTGTCGTAATGACTGTTTTTTACACTTGCTGAAAATGGCCGATCTACAAGCTCACAATGCGTCGTGCTGCGACGCGTTGTGAGCTTGTAGATCTGCTATTTTCCAGCATGCAACCAAGTGTAAAATGACTCGTACTGGATCTCTTGTCCACTAGTCCCCTTCCTAACATTTTAGTCTAGTTTTTATTTGTTGATGAAATTGTCAGTATATTTAGTCTTAGTTTTAGTCACCATAGCTAGTTTTCATTCAGTTTCCATGTAGTTTTCGTCAGTGAAAAAACATTTCTTCGTCTTTGTTTCAGTCGACACCGACTAAATCATCAGGCAAACGTGGAATCTGTTCAGACAAACATGTCTAAATTACATTCTTGGCAATTTTGTGGTCAAGCAAACAACGTAGATAACATAACATAACTGAGAACACGTAATTAACATGACAACATCCATCTGCATACATAGTACGTATATAACTACATATCTCATGTACTCTAGGGATGAATAACATATGATAATCTTTCACTAGGTGGGGAAAGAAAACAACAACCTAAGCCTGTGCGAAAAGGCATATAATTATAAAATATGAGCATATTGTAGTGGATTACAGGAGGATCAGCATTGTGAATAAGGTGAGGTTACGTTACCCAGGCAGTCTGAGTATAGATGTCTGCTTGGTGGATTTATCATGCCTTTTAAGCTTAATGCTCTCACAGTCTTGGACACCTCGCATTTATTTTACCCTTTAACCCATTCTGACCTGAGATCAGATTCATATACGAGGTTTCCACTGGACACACACTGGTCTGATGAACCCATTCTGACCTGAGATCAGATTCTTGAAAATGTCAGTCGTTCTTCGAATTTTCAAAAAATAGCAGGACCTACAAGCTCGTAGCGCGCCACTCGGTGGCGCGCTATGAGCTTGTAGATCTGCTATTTTTCAATAGCTAAAGCACGACATGATGCTATAACACCAGAATGGGTTCCCGTTCAGAATGGGTTAAGGATGTCATCATTTTTCCCTCTTTTCTCCTTTAGTTTTGTACACAAACCGAATCGAAGCTCTTACTGTGAGTCGACGTTCTGTCTCTAAGCCGTCGTTTCACATTCAAAGTCTAAAAGATGAGAAATGCAGGGATATAGTGTGACTTGCAAAAAATGCAACACATGTAAAAAAAAAAAACCCCAATGGCATTTGGACATATAAATTCATTTTTCTTTGGGGTCTATAACACCGTGCTCTCTTTGTTTTGCCTGATGCTCACCTTTTTAAGTGTCTCATACATTTATTAACATAATATCTCTGTGACAATCACTCTGTATTGTGTGTGTGGTCCCTAGTGTAGTGCTTGTGCTGCACTGTGCACAGCACAGCGCAGGATTAGAAAAGCTGTAGATACAAATTAGGCACAGACCTGCCTGCAATGTCATGCCCCCTCTTCCCTGTCATCGTTTTGCCATGCGGCTCAGTGAAGCAGAAATACCTTAAGAGGGGAACTAACCCAAGGCTACTTTCAGTGCCAACGTTTTGAGTTGGCTGCTGCCATGTTTAAGAAGGTCGAACTAATCTGAAGCGGTTACTTTGTTTTTCTCAAGTGGGGGTCTATACACACGAGAGAATGTTTAAATTGGAAGGAATTTATTTTTTGCTGTTATGTTTATTAATGCTAAAACATTGAAGCATTGAGAAAACTGTTGCGCCTTTCTTTTTTTCCCCTCCAAACTTGACAGGAGCGGTCTAAAAAACATAGAGACTCGCTCACTGTATTAAAACAATGAAGGAAAACTCTTATAACTTATAAGAATAATTTTTTCCTTTTATTTCATCATGCTCATAAAGTTGGACGGTACGACTGAAAAAACCCAAAAGGTTTGAGAACCACTGAAGTAAATAAAGGGCTAGGCTGACCGTTGCATTACTGTGATGGGTAAACTGGAACGCTTGCCTAAAAGTCCAACACACCTAGATGCGTTTTAACCTTTGGACGGGCTGCAAGCTCACAACATTGGCCTATGTGTTTGGCTAAGTGTTTATAAATGCGCCATTTTGTAAAATGGACTGGAGCTATAAAGCCTTTTTGAAACCCTGTCCCTGTGCTGGTTGTGGTCCCTGGTGTATTGTTTGATGGTCCTCAGGCTGCTTAACCCATTCAGGCCTGGTATAAATATTAAAAAACATGTCTTCTAAATCATGACAGTTTCTGAAAAACCTTATGTTTCTAGACAGTGGTGCTCATATTTCATGTCAAGGACCCAAACTTTATCTGTAATGGCCACCGACCCTCATCTGAAAATATGTTGTTCCAGTGACCCCCCCCCCCCCAACCCCCCCCCCCCCCCCCCCCCCCCGGAAGCAAAGATTTGAGTTAAAAAAGTTTGCTGTGAAAGAATATATAATATATTCAAAGATTTGCGCCGCATTTTCACGATTCTTCGAAAAATAGCAGACCCTACAAGTTCAATAGCGCGACACTCGGTGCCGCGCTATGAGCTTGTTAGATCTGCTATTTTTCAATAGCTAAAGTATAACATAATGCTTATGAAACAACCAAAAAGGGGTTCCTGCCCAGAATGGATTAAGTACCACACACACCTCAGCTCTTCACTCAGGTACCATCTGTTCCCCATTGTTAACGTGACTGTATAAGAGATCTCTGGAGGGGTCCATGCAGTCTGGAAGCTTTGCCAATCCCCAGAAACAAAAGAAAGGACATTTTTGTCAATCCAAGAGGGGGTTGTGTGTGATGGTGGCCCATGAGGGACACAGAGTGCATAGAAGACATTCCCATGCAAACCGCAAAATGGCATTCTCTTGAAAAAACGAAATCTCTCTTTTAAAGCCCTTCTGTATCAGACTGCGGTTGGATGCTATTGGCCTTTAAGATCTGTTGAAGCGTGATAAAAATCTTTAAAGCCCCAGCTCTCATCACAGCCTTAGCTATTATATATATACGGAACCTCGGGCCTACAGGGGGAATAAGGCATTCTCTCTCTCTCTCTCTCTCTCTCTCTCTCTCTCTCTCTCTCTCTCTCTCTCTCTCTCTCTCTCCTCTCTCCTCTCTCCAATTGGCCTATTGACTATGTAGGAGGGCTTTCTCCCCTTAAAAAATGTGGATATAAAAAGGAATTTTAAAAGCAGCAGTACACGACGAAGAGACGGCCACCGTTGACGCTGAAGGGAAAGCACATTGAAGTTGTCCTCCTCATGCACCCCCCCTGGGTGTCTGCATGTCCCCCATATTGTATAGAAATTGTGCCCGTGGGGGGCATTATTATGGTTTGAATTATAGAGACTTGTTCACCTGATGAGATCAGTTCCCATGCTGTTGAAAGTGGAGAGGACAACTAGACATACTGTACTGATCATATTATGTGCAAGAAGGCTTTGATTTCACCTCATTATAGAATATTATGGTTTAGCTTTTCCTCTCTTCCGCTCTTTATCTTTCTTCTATCGTGCAGGAGTTGTATTAAAAAAATTGCTCTGCAGAGATCTGGCAACACGAATGTGAAAAAGCTGGTTTTTAACCCGTTTTGGTGTTTTAAGCATTATGTTACGTATAGCTATATTCTTTTGAAAAATCGTGAGAATGTGCCTCAAATCTTTGAATATATATTAATACAGAGTGAACATCTTTAACTCAATTATTGCTTCTGGGGGGGAAGTCCTGGAACAACATATTTTCAGATGGGGGGGGGGGGGGGGGGGAGGCATATTATACATAATTCTCGGGGTCCTTGACATGAATATTGAGCACCACTGATACAGAAACAAACATCAGGTTTTTCAGAAAACTCAGGATTTTGAGACTTTTTCTTTTTTTTTTTCAACGTCAGGCCTAAATGGGCCTATAAACAGATCACGGACAACTGCATTTTACAGTGTTTTATTTGTACAGTATAACTATACTCTGTCAGGTGTGCTCAGAGGAGAACATTTTCAGGAAATAGGACTGGTTTCTTCCAGTTTGGAACCAATATAGCCACTGGCCGGCTGTCCTTCTGAACCATTCCATGCTCTCCCTAGTTTTCACTTAGTTTTAGTCACATTTTAGGTCATCTGAATGTATTAGTGTTAGTCTAGTTTTAGTCGACTAAATCTACAGGTGATTTAGTCGACTAAAATGTATTTTGCGGGCCTTGTTGCCATCATAATGACTTATTTTACACTTGCTGAAAATAGCCGATCTACAAGCTCACACTGCGACGCGTTGTGAGCTTGTAGATCTGCTATTTCAGCATGCAACTAAGTGTAAAATTACTTATACTGGATCTCTTCTCTTGTCCACTAGTCCCTTCCTAACATTTTAGTCTAGTTTTTATTTGTTGACGAAATTGTCAGTATATTAGTCATCATAGATAGTTTTAATTTAGTTTCCATTTAGTTTTCTTCAGTGTAAAAAGGTAGTCGACGAACATTTTTTGTCTTAGTTTTAGTCGACGAAAACAACACTGATCTGAGCTAACTGTATTCCACTCCCCAAGTAGCACCAGCAACAGAACCAGCACATGATTTCCGTGGCATTTTTCCCTCTCTTTTTAATCTCTCGTTGGCATTTATAAATACCGAACTGGATTGCGAGTCACGTGCACGGCCACGGCAGTGATTATTTGGAATAATGTTCTTTCCGGTGAGCCGTGAGCTGGTTTGCGGTAAAAGAGATTGATGAGGCTGAGTACAGTACTGAGTACAGTACTGAGTACAGTACAGAGTACAGTACAGAGTACAGTACTGAGTACAGTACTGAGTAAAGTACAGTGTCGCGGGGCAGCAGAAAACCAGCATGCGGCCTCTTTGCCGCTGATTTCCGTCACAAAGGCAGCTGACAAGGTGGCAGTATATATAGTGGCTGATTGGCTGGCTGGTGGGAGAGATGTAGTGTGTATACTTAACCCATTCTGACCTGAGATCAAATTCATACGAGGTTTCCACTGGACACACACTGGTCTGATTATAACCCATTCTGACCTGAGATCAGATTCATACGAGGTTTCCACTGGTGTGTCGTGAATACAATATTTTTACTCCACTACATTGTCTTACTATGTAGATTTGATTATTTAAACATACATTAACCAGACCACTTCATTTCGGCCATTTGAAATAGCCGATCTACAATCGCTAGTTATTTCGGTTAAGACTGAGGTTAGATTTAGCGACCTACGTGGCTGGTTAAGACTGAGGTTAGCGTTAGCGACCTACGTGGCTGGTTAAGACTGAGGTTAGGGTTAGCGACTTACGTGGCTGGTTAAGACTGAGGTTAGCGTTAGCGACCTACGTGGCTGGTTAAGACTGAGGTTAGGTTAGCGACCTACGTGGCTGGTTAAGACTGAGGTTAGGGTTAGAGACTTACGTGGCTGGTTAAGACTGAGGTTAGGGTTAGCGACCTACGTGGGTTAGGGTTAGGGTATCACAATCTCACATTTTCAAAACTGTGACTTTTCTAGTTACAGTATTATTATTAGTATTACTAGCCTCTAATAAGGCAGAGCTGAGATCAGCCTGTGGAGATGGATGACATATCTGCTCCAGCAGCTCCCAGCTGTCTCTGCCAAGGCACTGTTGATGGACATGTGGACAGGTCCATGAGTCCGTCAGGAAATAAAAACTACGGCAGAGTTCACTTAAAACTAGGGCATTCCTCCTCCTCTCTCTCTCTCTCTCTCTCTCTCTCTCTCTCTCTCTCTCTCTCTCTCTCTCTGTCTCTCTCTCTCTCTCTCTCTCTCTCTCTCTCTCTCTCTCTCTCTCTCTCTCTCTGTCTCTTTCATCCAGAGGAACGTGGAATTATTTCCTCCTCTCGGCGTCCAGACGCCTGTCTCAGCCACTGATGTAGATTGATGTGTGTGTGTGTGCGTGCATGTGACTGTGTGTGTGCGTGCGTGCGCTGCGCGCTTGGGTTGCCAGCGGCCCGCCACTTGTTTGTGAGCGCTGTCCAACTTACTATTCTCTGCTGTTTGTTTTCTCGACAGAGTATGATGGAGGGTGTGTGTGTGTGTGTGTGTGTGTGTGTGTGTGTGTGTGCATGCATGTCTTTGTAAACGTGTGAGTGTTTGATGTGTGCACAATTACATGTGCGAACACAAACGCATGCACACACGTATATGCGTGCGGTGCACGCTCGTGTGTATCCAGACTGTCAAAGTCTGTATTTGCTTGGATTGTCTTGGAGTGCCAATGCCTATACACAGTACAGCTATGTGTATGCTTGCGTGCGTGCGTGCGTGCACATAATGTGCGCGCACACGCAATAATGTGCACGCGTGCGCGTGTATAGCCCCGGCTAGTATAAAATGGCAAATGGTTTGCTGGAAACGGGGTGACAGGGAGACAGCCAGACATCCAGGATGTATAACGATATATCATTTTGTTATAGATATCTTCATGCTGCGTCTTATCTGGGCACGAAATGAGCTGCCATTATCTATAGATTATTTATGAACCCGCACGGCGTCCTGAAAGGAGTTCGTCTTTTGTTAAGCCATTCTGACCTGAGATCAGATTCAAAAAAATGTCTTCTATACTGTACATCCTGACAGTTTTCCATTCTGACCTGAGATCAGATTCTAAAAAAAATGTCTTCTATGTCAGTCGCTCTTCGATTTTTCAAAAATAGCAGACTCTACAAGCTCGTAGCGCGCCACCGAGTGGCGCGCTATGAGCTTGTAGATCTGCTATTTTTCAATAGCTAAAGCATAACATGGTGCTAACACCAAAACGGGTTCCCGTTCAGAATGGGTTAATTAGTCTCCGATTCAGCCTGAAAAGAGTCCCTTTGAGACGGGAATGAAAGCCGCCGCCGCGGCATGCCGGCGGAGGAGAGAGAGAAAGCCCCCCCCCCCCTCCTCATCCGTTTTTATAAACGCCGTCTGCGGAAATGAACCTAATTGCAGATGTTTAAAATCCATAAGGTAATTTTGCAGCAGGCGTTTCAGTAAGAGTTCATGGGCTTGACTGAGAAGAACAGACACGTGCACTGTGTGTGCACGTGCTGTATGTGTTCAGTGTGTGTGCGACTGTGCGCGTGTGCGCACTTGCAAACACACACACACACACACACACACACACACACACGTTTCCTTACACGCAGGTGCAAGGAATGTGCTGTGTTCTTTATGCATCTGTGCCTGTCTGCATATTTGAGATTGCAAGGTCAGTGTTTTATAAGGAAGAAACACACAAAGACATGCTACTGTGTATGTACGCATGCATGAATGCACAAACGCACGCACGCACGCACGCACGCACGCACGTACGCATGCATACACACACACACACACACACACACACACACACACAGTATACCCCCCCAGATGGACTCACTGCCTATGACAGTTTTGCCCCGGGCAGGTGATTGTGCGAAATGTTATTTCCAAGGTTGGCACTGGACCTCTAGGGCCCCCCTCACACACACACACACACACACACACACGCACGCACCTCGCATACACAAGCGCACGCACTCGCATACACAAGCGCACGCACACACACACAGGCACATAATATGCACCATACATATACATTCTATTTATGCAAGGTCTTTTAAATGCCAGCCTCCCTCCTTCCTTTTCTTTTTTCTTTTTTTTTTTGCTTACAATCACAAAACAAATAGTGTGAGTAATTCTGCTGACAGGACAGGTGTTAAGTATTTTCCCCTCCATTAGACACGTTCAGGCGACAGCCTCGCCTCGGCCGGTGGGGGGGAGGGGCTTCTTCAGGGACATCGTTTGGATGCACTCACAGGGAAGAGAGACTAATTAATGGTGACACAACAAAACAATACACACACGCTTAACACCCCGAGCGGCAAGAACGGAGTTCTCCGTCCTATCAATTAGTTGCGAACGCAGTGAGCACTTACTATGAGACCTAGCAGATCATGTCTGTGTGTCTGTGTGTGCGTGTGTCCCCCCCTTTGTGCCATATATGGAGCTACGTCCAAATATGGAGTGTGTTGCATCAATACGTCACCATGACTCAGCCATAACCATATAAGGAGTCCCCAAAGCAGCTATACGTCCAAAACTCAAATATGTACGAGCTGCGTTCGCTTCCGCGTTTGCGCGTCTTACTGGTATATATAACGCTCGACGCCAGGACGGAGATTAATAAAAAAAAGCACAGAGATTTATTGATATCAAAACCGATCACTGAATGTGACGGCGGTGGCTCAGGGGTAGATAGATAGAATACTTTATTGGCAGTTTAAAGCCTTCGCTTGTTTCCATTGTGGTCCACTTTGTAACATGAAACTATACACATACATACTGTACAGACATAACAACCATGGAACATATAATAAATAATCCTTATATATAAGGCTGGGAGCTATATACATAGGACAAGAGGTACCCTGGGAGAATAGTCCTGAGCATGGGAGATGGGCTATCCGGGGTCAGAATCTAACTATGACCAGTGAGTGTGTAGATGGAGCCATGATTTCAGGTCTTTCCTAAATATTGCAATAGAATTTAGGGATTTCAGGGCTGGAGGGAGGTGCATTCCACAGAGGGTATAGAGTGGCTGGATCGCAACCGCAAGGTTCCCAGTTCGATCCCTGTGGGCTCCCCCAGAGTTATAGTGTTGTCCTTGAGCAAGACTCTGACCCCTAATTGCTCCTGATGTGCTGGTCCGGTGCCTTGCATGGTTTCCGCCGCCATCGGTAATGTAATGCACAATCTATGTAAAGCGCCTAAATGCACCGTTTACCATTATCATTTATGGGAGCTTCCAGTTTCAAATCTCCATGTGAGAATGTTCCCCCGACGTGCCTGTCCCTTCATAAAGACTATGCTGTTGTTCCCCCAGTGTGAACACCAGTAAAGTATAACAGCCTTTCTGTGGTAAACACGATATATTGCCGCAAGACCTCCTTGCAACTCGGCATGTTTATCCCATTGACGCCTGGTGCAACGTATACGTTGTTCTACCCTTGATGCCGGCCGCGCTCTCTGTGTCTCATCAGCTATTGCTATACATGTAGCAACATAACTATTTAAAAACAAAAATCATCAGAATTTGAAGGTTTTCAGAAACCTTTAGGTCAGGCCCTATAGAAGGCGTTCCCAGATTCGGCCTCAGGGTTATATTAAACAAAAAACATAAGTTGGAATATAATATTATACGGCATAATTATGAATATGATATTGCGCTGATACAGTTCAGCTGACATTAGAAAGTTTCCCCTGTAACTTTGCCTATATATAACGGATATCCTGTACAACTTGTTTGGAGTGGCTTATCAAAAGTCATAATCTTTGATATTAGATTATATTTTTTATTTCCGTATTTTTTCCCAGCCACGGGTTGCTTTATTATTATTATTACCACCACCGCGTTGTTTTGATCTGGCAGAAAGAGCAGGCGTTTGCACAAAAATCTGTTTTGAACTCCCGTCTTTTCCTTTAACGTATACTATATATAGCGCCTCGTTTTGACTGAGAAATTACCTCATTATGCCGTTATACGGTGTCATTACGTCTTTAAGTTGTGAGTGAGTTGCTCACCTAGCGGTCTCCATATGGCGTGCGTGCGTGCGTGCGTGCGTGCGTGCGTCGTTCAGGGGGGGGGGGGGGGGGGGGGGGTGGAGAGATATGTGGTATAATTATCATAAATAATACCCAGGAATGGTTCACCTGGCTGAGAGCCACTCTCCTGTTGCCACAGCAACGCACAGCCATTCATTTGTTTTGCAAATTAGTAATTACCCCCAATTAGAAAGGTGTGCGTGCGTGCGTGTGTGTGTGTGTGTTGTGAGTGTGTGTGTGTGTGTGTGTGTGTGTGTGTGTGTGTGTGTGTGTGTGTGTGTGTGTGTGTGTGTGTGTGTGTGTGTGTGTGTGTGTGTGTGTGTGTGCGTGTATGCGCGTGCGTGCGTGAGTGTGTGCGTGCATGTGTTTTTTTTGTACAGGGGTTTAGAATCGATGACAGCTTGTCTGGTCCGCGGTCATCAGTGATTTATTTCATAATTATTGTTCAGGTATACAGAAGAACAATGATTACAGTGTGAGGGGAGTGCTTGTTTGGAACATCAACCACGCGGTATCATTGATGAGAATAAACTAAAGGTGAAATAAACTACTAGGTATCACGTTACGTTGTCCTGCTAACATGTTGTGATATATTGAAAATGGAAACAATCACTGTTCAGTCCTGCATGGTTCCTCCAACGTCTATTTCTGTTCTTAGTCGAATCAGACCGCTTCCTCTCTCTCTCTCTCTCTCTCTCTCTCTCTCTCTCTCTCTCTCTCCTCTCCCCTGAGTGGCCTGCTGTGAACCTCTCTGTCAGGGGGCAGAGCTAGAACCTCTCTGTCAGGGGGCAGAGCTAGAACCTCTCTGTCAGGGGTCAGAGCTAGAACCTCTCTGTCAGGGGGCAGAGCTAGAACCTCTCTGTCAGGGGGCAGAGCTAGAACACCTCTGTCAGGGGGGCAGAGCTAGAACCTCTCTGTCAGGGGGCAGAGATAGAGACTTGATTTAGGGCCCTATTTTGGGGCAAACAGGTGAGCCGATGCAAAACACAGTCAACAGCAGCGGGGTGTGGTGACGGACATTTGTTACCCTCGGCGGCCAGCTAGAGAAGGGCGAAGTATAACGCGATGCAGCGGCGAGAGGGGTCGTATTGTCAGTGGCGACGCATTGGTTGTGGATTTGATGATGATGACCAATCAAAAGACCCCCTTTTCATTCAACTACATTTAACCCGTTTTGACCTGAGGCCGATTCTACAAAACGTATCACTAACAGTTTTCTGAAAAACCTTAATATGTTTCTTATGTCAGTCGTCAAGGACCCCTAGAATTATCTCTGGACGCGGACCCCCATCTGAAAATGTGTTGTTCCAGGGACCCCTTTCAGAAGCAAAGATTTGAGTAAAAACGTTTGCTCTGAAAGAAATTAAGAATATAAGTTTTTTGCCACATTTTTATTTTTTTTTCAAAAATAGCAGCGAATGCCGCACGCTATGAGATTGTAGATCTGCAATTGTTTTTAGCTAAAGTATAACATAATGCTTAAAACACCAAAAGGGGTTCCCGTCCTGAATAGGTTAACCCATTTATGGGGCGCGGAACCCCTTTTGGTGGTTTTAACCATTTTTGTACATAATACGTCCTGAAACGTCATAAGGATTGGAACCGAGAGGTGCCTACGACGTCTGTGGACGTCCTAGCGACGTCCAAACGACGCGGGGCGAGATGATAATATTCAGAATTATTATTTTTTTTTTTTTTGGCATTTCGCTTTTCGCTTGCCGTATGCTAACGCTCTGTGCAACTATTAGCTTGTCATTGACTCCCATGTTAGCGCGGCGGAAAGAATGACTCGTATCTCCTGATCCAGGGCGCTCTCCGTGGTGATGAATGGATCAGATATGCTGGCGCTGCGTTTCTGCTCCTCATCCGTCTCTCCCGCAAAATATGAAACTCTTTTGGAGCGTATATAAATATATAAGATGATCGGAGATTGTGAGGTCACTTTGTCAGTCAACTTTTTTAAGAAAGTATTTCCGGTTCATGGCTTTCAAAATAGAAGCGATCACTACTCTGGCGATTACTCTGGCGCAAGCAGCGCCTTTATTTTGATGCAGTTCCGGTACTAAATGTGTTAAAGCAGTATGTTATACTTTAGCTTTTGAAAAATCGTGAACATGTGCCTCAGATCTTTGAATATAATATTATCACAGAATGAACATTTTAACTCAAATCTTTGCTTCTTTTCGACGTCAGGCCTATGAATAGGTTTAAAGGTATAATCAGTGATTTCACTCAGAAACCCTTAGGTTTCGTTTTTGCCTTGGGACCCAAGCTTTCATCCAATCAGGATAGAGAACCAAAAACGAAACCTAAGGTTTTTTTGACCCCCAGGGTTAACTGGGGACAGGGAGGAACTCCTGGTCAGCACACTCTATAGTAGAGAGGATTATCACAACAAAACAAAAAAATAAGTGATATTTGAATTAAGTTAAATCACTGAATACACCTTTAAAGAGCATATGCGCTGCATACTCAGCAGTGGCGTCCTGCTGGCGGTAACTCCCCATGATGTCATGGAAGAACGCAGAGCCTTCAGAAGTACAGTATAACTCCCCATGATGTCATGGAAGAACGCAGAGCCTTTAGAAGTACAGTATTACTTCTCCCGAGAGCCCACTGATGTCCTTGCACCGTACGGGTCGCTGCAGAGTCATCAACAATGCATCTCCCTACTGTATGTGTTACTGTACAGCACCTCCAACAGACCGCCAAGAGCATCAGTGTAAAATTAGCCAATAACAAAATGTACTTAAATACATCCGGTAGAGATAGTGTATACTGTATGCAGCACTCTTCTTCCCACGTGGGGTTATGTCTGCTTCTGTTGTTTCAGGCCAAGTAATGTAGAGTATCAATGGAGAGGCCAACAGAAGGCTGTGTCCTCCTCTATCAGAGTAATCAATGGGAGAGGCCAACAGAAGGCTGTGTCTCCTCTATCAGAGTATCAATGAGAGGCCAACAGAAGGCTGTGTCTCCTCTATCAGAGTATCAATGGAGAGGCCAACAGAAGGCTGTGTCTCCTCTATCAGAGTATCAATGGAGAGGCCAACAGAAGGCTGTGTCTCCTCTATCAGAGTATCAATGGAGAGGCCAACAGAAGGCCGTGTCTCCTCTATCAGAGTATCAATGGAGAGGCCAACAGAAGGCTTGTGTCTCCTCTATCAGAGTATCAATGGAGAGGCCAACTGAAAGGCTGTGTCTCCTCTATCAGAGTATCAATGGAGAGGCAACAGAAGGCTGTGTCTCCTCTATCGAGTATCAATGGAGAGGCCAACAGAAGGCTGTGTCTCCTCTATCAGAGTATCATGGAGAGGCCACAGAAGGCCGTGTCTCCTCTATCAGAGTATCAATGGAGAGGCCAACAGAAGGCTGTGTCTCCTCTATCAGAGTATCAATGGAGAGGCCAACAGAAGGCTGTGTCTCCTCTATCAGAGTATCAATGGAGAGGCCAACAGAAGGCCGTGTCTCTCTATCAGAGTATCAATGGAGAGGCCAACAGAAGGCTGTGTCTCCTCTATCAGAGTATCAATGGAGAGGCCAACAGAAGGCTGTGTCTCCTCTATCAGAGTCTCAATGGAGAGGCCAACAGAAGGCTGTGTCTCCTCTATCAGAGTATCAATGGAGAGGGCCAACAGAAGGCCGTGTCTCCTCTATCAGAGTATCAATGGAGAGGCCAACAGAAGGCCATGTCACCTCTATCAGAGTATCAATGGAGAGGCCAACAGAAGCTGTGTCTCCTCTATCAGAGTATCAATGGAGAGGCCAACAGAAGGCCATGTCTCCTCTATCAGAGTATCAATGGAGAGGCCAACAGAAGGCTGTGTCTCCTCTATCAGAGTATCAATGGAGAGGCCACAGAAGGCTGTGTCTCCTCTATCAGAGTATCAATGGAGAGGCCAACAGAAGGCTGTGTCTCCTCTATCAGAGTATCAATGGAGAGGCCAACAGAAGGCCGTGTCTCCTCTATCAGAGTATCAATGGAGAGGCCAACAGAAGGCCGTGTCTCCTCTATCAGAGTATCAATGGAGAGACCAACAGAAGGCTGTGTCTCCTCTATCAGAGTATCAGTGAAGAGGCCAACAGAAAGGCTGTGTCTCCTCTATCAGAGTATCAATGGAGAGGCCAACAGAAGGCTGTGTCTCCTCTATCAGAGTATCAATGGAGAGGCCAAAGAAGGCTGTGTCTCCTCTATCAAGAGTATCAATGGAGAGGCCAACAGAAGGCTGTGTCTCCTCTATCAGAGGCCGAGCAGCAACACGTCTCCTAAAGACGCTTTCCTGGCCACAGATAACACACCATTTATGCATGTGTTTCATCTCAGCCGGGCCATGATGCTTGTGCTGAGTATTAGCCTATTTGTAATGGCAAGGGGGGACGTTGTGTGTGTGTGTGTGTGTGTGTGTGTGTGTGTGTGTGTGTGTGTGTGTGTGTGTGTGTGTGTGTGTGTGTGTGTTGTGTGTGTGTGTGTGTGTGTGTGTGTGTGGTGTGTGTGTGTGTGTGTGTGTGTGTGTGTGCACGCATGAACACGTGCGTCCGTTTATAGTGTGTTTATCTGTCTATACAGTATTGTATGTATGTGTGTTAATACTCGTGCATGTCTTGCCATCGGCGTGCGTGCGTGCGTGCGTGCGTCTCCTCTTTCATCCTCCCAGTGGGTCGTGACACCCCAGATGGGTCTCTAACGGTGGCGCTGACAGCCCCTCCCCCAGATGGGTCTCTACGGTGGCGCTGACAGCCCCTCCCCCAGATGGGTCTCTAACGGTGGCGCTGACAGCCCCTCAGCGCGCCCACTGTGCTGGGTGTGTACAGCTGTGCCCCACCCCCAGCCGCGCAGAGGGGGGGGTCACGGAGGGCAGCGGCGGCAGGGGACCGGTGGGGGGGGGGGTCCTCGCTGTGTGTTTGGGGGGGGGGGGTGGTTATGCAGATGTCCCCCCTCCCTCCCCTAACCCATTTAGACTGACGTTCGCTCTGAAAGAATATATATTCAAAGATTTGTGCAGCATTTTTTTTTTTTGATTTTTCAAGAATAGCAGACCTATACAAGCTCGTATAGCGCGCCACGCGGTGGTGGTGGCGCGCTATGAGCTTGTATAGATCTGATATTTTTTTCAATAGCTATAAATAAAGTATAACATAAAGCTTTAAAGTTAAACACCATAAGAGGGTCAGTGTTCCCCGTCCGTCCAGAATGGGCTAAAGGCACATCTGTCTGTCCGTGCGCCAGCGACAACAGACTGTGGCAGCAACACCTCTCTCTCTGTCGTCTCTCTCTCTCTCTCTCTCTCTCTCTCTCTCTCTCTCTCTCTCTCTCTCTCTCTCTCTCTCTCTCTCTGTCGGGAGGCACAGAGGGAGAACGCAGGAGCTCCGATGCACCTGTGATGATGGAAGACACTCAATCACAATGTGCGTGCGGGGGGGGGGGGGGGGGGGGGGATGGATGAGGCAGAAGGATGTTTTGGGGACGCGGCGAATGACATCACAGGAGAGTAGGGGGAGGGAGGGAGGGGGGAGGGCGTGTCTGGCTGTAATTCGGAGAGTGTCATAATGTTCTGTAATACAGTGGTTTTCGTCCTTTTTCATATCAAGGTCTATTGTTTATTCAGGCAATTGAGCCACTACGGACCACCATTTGATTGCGAAGCAGTGAGCACTTACTATGAGACCTAGCAGATCATGTCTGTCTGTCTGGAGGGTTAGGGTGAAAAGCTGGAGGTTTAGGGTTAGGGTGAAAAGCTGGAGGTTTAGGGTTAGGGTGAAAAGCTGGAGGGTTAGGGTTAGGGTGAAAAGCTGGAGGGTTAGGGTTAGGGTGAAAAGCTGGAGGGTTAGGGTGAAAAGCTGGAGGGTTAGGGTTAGGGTGAAAAGCTGGAGGGTTAGGGTTAGGGTGAAAAGCTGGAGGGTTAGGGTTAGGGTGAAAAGCTGGAGGGTTAGGGTTAGGGTGAAAAGCTGGAGGGTTAGGGTTAGGGTGAAAAGCTGGAGGCTGCACCCATAGCAAAATAAATCCAATTGAGCTATGAGTAAAAAAAATATGATTATTTTATAGTTTAGAATTTGTTTTGAGTCGAGCGCGTAGACTCAGCAAAAGCTGCTTGAGAGAAACCCGGGAAAAGATGATATGCAATATGTCTCTACTGTATATACACGACACAATTACAGTCAAAATGACACAGTGGTACAGTATATTATCATTCTCCTCAGCGTCGTCAAATGAACATTACCGAGGAACGTTTAAACAAAACAATCATTTGAATCCGCAAGCTGCTGCTGTAACAGAGTGTAGTGCTGAGTGGAGGCAGCTAGCAGCAGTCAGATGTGGTGTAATGGAGTAGAAGTATGATGTGTGTAGCATTGACAACACATCAAAGGCCCTGTACCCCCTGTACCCCAGTCACAGCAGACCCCTGTCCCCACTGCCCCCCCCCTGTCCCCTTGTGTCCCCCTGTCCACCTGTCCCCACTGTACCCCAGTCACAGCAGACCCCTGTCCCCACTGCCCCCCCTGTGTCCCCCTGTCCACCTGTCCCCACTGTCCCTCCTGTCCACTGTCACAGCAGACCCGTCTCCCCTGTCCACCTGTCCCCACTGCCCCCCCTGTGTCCCCCTGTCCACCTGTCCCCACTGTCCCTCCTGTCCACTGTCACAGCAGACCCGTCTCCCCTGTCCACCTGTCCCCACTGCCCCCCCCTGTGTCCCCACTGTCCCCCCGTCACAGCAGACCGGACGCACGCGGCCAAGCACATCACAGTCCCACTACTAGTACTGCTCGTCTTTGATGTGTCGGAAACCCTTGATTTTAAATTTGACTGACACTTCACTTTCTCCCGCGTGCCCACCGTCACCGCCACCACTATACCGCCACCGTCACCACTATACCGCTGAATGCTCTGCATAGCAGTGAGAGAGAGAGAGAGAGAGAATGAACACGCGCCATAATCGAGAGGGCTGCTCTCTCTCTCTCTCTCTCTCTCTCTCTCTCTCTCTCTCTCTCTCTCTCTCTCTCCCTCCAGATGGCTGAGCTCAGTGTCTAAAAAGCGTAATTCGTAAATGGCCGCTTTTCAACAGCAGTTTTATTGAATGTTTTATTTTACCTGCAGATGGTGCATGGTCTCATTATCAGTGATCTGGAGGTGTAATAGTAATATTAATAATAATAATAATACCGGTGCTTTTATTTGTTGTTGTTGTTGTTCCTGTGTGTCGTTTTGAGACGAAGCCAGATTTATACACTCGCTTTGTGCACCCGGTTGGCCGCGCTGCGTCGCAACGCAACACGCGATCTAGCTAGTTTTTGTAATGCGTCACACCTGGCGCGCAACCAAGTTAAAAAAATCAAGCCATGACTGTTTGAGAACAGGTGGCCGCATGCAGGACAGCGTGTGTGCGTGCGTGCGTGCGTGCGTAAGTATGATTGCCCATTTGTGTGTGTACACGTCTCTGCGACGGCGAGTAGTAAAGGTGTGATCAGCTCACTTCCTGTATACTGTAGCGTCGTTGCTGTTTGAAGTGCGCGAGGAGAGAGAGAGACGGCGGCCTCAGTAAAGGTCTTGGTTTGTTTGTTGTTAACCCGTTCTGACCGGGAACCCATTCTGGTGTTATAGCATCATGTCATGCTTTAGCTATTGAAAAAATAGCAGACCTACAAGCTCGTAGCGCGCCACCGAGTGGCGCGCTACGAGCTTGTAGATCTGCTGTTTGTCAGAACGACTGACATTTTTTTTAGAATCTGATCTCAGGTCAGAATGGGTTCATCAGACCAGTGTGTTGTCCGCAGTGGAAAACCTGGTGTGAATCTGATCTCAGGTCAGAATGGGTTAAAGATCTAATTAGAGAGATGAGAGGGAGCAGAACAGAACAGGACGCCTGGCTCCGTCTAATTAGCAGGGAGCTCCGAAATCACTTTGAACCTCAAGGACACCCGGCTATTAGCCAGCACATCAAAAATGGATTAACCCATTCTGACCTGAGATCAGATTCATACGAGGTTTCCACTGGGACACACACTAGGTCTGATTAACCCATTCTGACCTGAGATCAGATTCTAAAAATGTCAGTCGTTCTTCGATTTTTCAAAAATAGCAGACCTACAAGCTCGTAGCGCGCCACTCGGTGGCGCGCTACGAGCTTGTAGGTCTGCTATTTTTCAATAGCTAAAGCATAACATGATGCTTACACCAAAATGGGTTCCCGTTCAGAATGGGTTAAACCTAAGCGCGTGGTATGTCTTGTGGCGTGCGTGTGTGCGTGCGTGAGTATGTGCGTGAGTATGTGCGTGTGTGTGTGTGTTTGTCTCCTTCCTGAAACTATTAAAGATTTAATGCTTGACTGGGCATCCCCCCTCTCATCTAAAAGACGTTTGTGCGTCTGTCCGTCTGTGTGTCTGTCTGTGTCTGTCTGTCTGTCTGTCTGTCTGTCTGTCTGTCTGTCTGTCTGTCTGTCTGTCTGTCTGTCTGTCTGTCTGTCTGTCTGTCTGTCTGTCTGTCTGTCTGTCTGTCTGTCTGTCTGTCTGTCTGTCTGTGTGTGTGTGTGTCTGTCTGTCTGTCTGTCTGTCTGTCTGTCTGTCTGTCTGTGTGTCTGTGTGTCTGTGTGTCTGTCTGTCTGTCTGTCTGTCTGTCTGTCTGTCTGGTCTGTCTGTCTGTCTGTCTGTCTGTCTGTGTGTGCGTGTGCGTGAGGCGAGTCCTCTCCTCCTCCCCCTGTCCTCTTATCTGTGTTTATTTGAAGCTGCTACTGTCATCTCAACACGTACGCTGTCCCATCTGTCCTTCCACCAGTCTATGGAACAGTACAGTACAGTACAGTACAGTACAGTACAGTACAGTACAGTACAGTACAGTACAGTACAGTACAGTACAGTACAGTACAGTACAGTACAGTACAGTACAGGCATTACAAAGTGCTGATGGGGCCTGGGCCCGTTGCTCACCTGCACAGTTCCTGTCAGCCTAGATACTGCCTAAATCCCTCCATAAAATAAATTAATAAAATAAAGGCGAAAGCCACAAAGAAACCATTAAATAACCCCCAAAAAACTGCTGATGACTCATTCATACATAACGCTGCGTTCACACACACGCGCGCAGGCGCAAAGGATGCAAAAGACGCAAAGCTACAAAAGCTACACACAAATGAGTCGAACCGCTTCGACTGCTGTGAATCTTTGTGTCTTTGCCTCTTTGCATCTGCGCGTGTGTGAACACACACGCATGAGTTGTGTCACAAAATATAAAATAGCAGATCTATAAGCTGACGACACCTGTAATGCTGGTCACCCTTGTGGCGACCTGTGTGTGTGTAAAACACACCACACACACACACACACACATACATGACATTCAAACATATGCACACAGGATGCATATACATATAGACGCACACGCAAATAGGTACACATAAACTGCGTATAGTGCGCACATGCAGTACATACACACACATGGATAACATTTAGAAGTAAGAAACATGCGCGCAGTTACTTGTTAATACTTGTTTTCTCACTATTGCCACCATTTTTACTTCTTGCTATATTGCTTATTGATTAATTCTGCTGTTCTCGTCTATTATCCTCTGTTTGTTATTATTATTATCGCTACTATTTCCACTTCGTTCGTTCGTCCGTTCGTCCGTTCGTTCAGTCAGTCAGTCAGTCAGTCAGTCAGTCAGTCAGTCAGTCAGTCAGTCAGTCAGTCAGTCAGTCAGTCAGTCAGTCCGTTCAGTCCGTTCAGTCAGTCAGTCAGTCAGTCAGTCAGTCAGTCAGTCAGTCAGTCAGTCAGGTCGTTCATTCAGTCATTCAGTCAGTCAGTCAGTCCTACAGCAGATGTCGTCTGTGACTCAGCCATTCGTCACAGAGGATTCTGTGAAAGCATAATTTATACGTCAGCAGAAAACACAGATTGCTCGATGAAAAATGACAGATTTGTAAATGACGAACGTGTCGACTCGCCCAACGTGTTTCCCCCACAGAGTATAATTTTAGCCATTTATACGTTAGGGTGTCGTTGAGCTCGTAATTATATGACTCTCCAACCGACGTCGTTCCATGACGGAGGTTCAGTTTCACGCTTTGGGAGAGAGAACGACATACAGTAAAGAGTGAAAGAGAGAGGGAAGAGATACGTACTGTATAAATATACTATACTTTTATGATTTTACCAGGCTAACAAACAACCATATGTATATATATACAGTATATATAAACTCCATAAATCTGTGAAAGTATTCCTCTACTGCTGGATATATTACAGGAGTCTGGCGAACATATTCCAATGTTTGTTTGTTTGTTTTTCTTCTTTTTGCAAGATTGCCGAAGAGAGTTGTTTTCTTGTCTCACGTACAGTACCAGTTTATGCCAGTGATATGTGACTAAATTTGACGGAGGGACTGCCATTGGATCTTTTTGAATTTTCGTTTTTTTTTCATGTCATATGAAAGCAGGGAATCATAGCTTCAAATTGACATATTGGTTGTTCAGTTTGACCCACCAGTTTTGGAGATATGGCTTATAGAGTGTAATGTCTTGCAGAGAAACAGCGAGTTCAGAAAACAGGCTTGAAAAGGTTCACTTCTACATGTTAACATGTTACATGTTTAAGCATTTATTTCACATCTACATGTCGATTTCAGCTCTGACACTTATTTCAGACATGCTCTAGTATGTGAAGAGTCTGCCTGTGCTGTATAAACTCTGGTGAAAAGCTGGAATT